>NW_028135577.1:0-213173 GCF_964662115.1 Mustela nivalis
ACTCATATCATAAATGGATGTCCCCAGAGAAGAAGATGGAACCAGACAGGACCCTAGGCCATATTCAGATCCATTGCTTTGGTTTACAGACATGTCTCCTTAAAAGCCTGGATTCCAAGACCAGCATAGGGGGTTTCCTGAGGCACCCATCAGAACAAATCTCATTTCCCCAAGGATACTTGTGTATGGGACCTATGTCAAAAGCTTAGGAGAATACTACAGGGTCCCTGTGCCACCGCCCCATTCCAAGGCCCTCATGGACACAAACACACATTAGTCCCCATTCTCGGGAAAGTCTATTTCAACTAAGCCACCCAGGTTGCTCCCGCAGAGTCATCCGATCTCAAATGTATAGTTGCTAGGAGACAATTGGAATGCGAGGCGGGCTTCCCTGGCATCCATCTTCCAATGGTGCTCTGGAGTTAATCCATATGGGATGTCCTGGAGCTGCCCAACATGTCTCAATTGTCCCCAGAGGGAATCCTTGAAGGGGGCATTCCACAACTCCCAACATGGGAAAAACTCCATGGCCTTGAGATTCCGCTCCGTTCATGAAGGGGCAGTCATGCACAGAAACTCCAACCTGAGCCAACGTCTGATCCTCGCCGTGACTTCAGATGTATGAGATATTGGTTCAGATCTGCAGGGGGTACCTGCCGCGCCCTCGGCCTGATGTCCAAGTCAACTTGTGTTCTCAAACTTTTGTCCTCACACTCCTGGCCGAGAAGACCGCAAGTTTGGCAATTCCGGACCCACAATGCAGCACTCTGCCTGCACTCTAGAAAAAATATCTTGCCTAATGAGCTGCCCAGGCACCTCAAATGTGGATAAACCTACACGGCACTCGACTGTACCCAAATTATATAGTCTAACCTGAGCTCTAATGCACTCTCTGACACAACCTGAGCCTGAACCTCCAGATCAACATCCAGGCAGCTGACCACACACTGAGCACATCAGAGCCGCCATGGCCTTAGGTCATCATCTCTACCCAACTGCGGTTTTCAGGCTTCAGAACCTAGTCCTTATCTCCAATCACTGGCCAGGGTTGAAAATGATGCAGAAATCACACCTTCCCCATGGAAAGAGACCTTGTGATTGGCATGTTGTACAAAGTCCCGTGTAGTTGAAATTAGTGTGGCCCATGAGGCCCCGCCCATGCTCGCGGGCCACATTGGTCACAAACACACATTGTGACCCTCAGCCTGAGCCGAGTCCTCATAAGGCCTCTCAGTGGCTGGATGAAGAGACAGCTTATTGGGCATGCCATGCCCCTAGGCCCCAATTTTTAACCATAGTTTGGGTTGTCCCTTCACTCTTCCCCAGGTCTCTGCTTTGGAATTCCTCTTTTGTTCGGACACTTGAGGTAATAAACCTGAAAGGAGACCTCCCATCCCACAGATTGACGAAAAACAATTGGGACCGGGCCAAAACCACAGAGAGGAAGATTCGTCCATGGCCCATGAGGCCTCCCCACATTCCACGGCCATCGTTGATACAAAATACAGATACTAAAGCCTGAGCAAGTGCCTCAGACTTGCTCTTTCTTCATATCCTGAAGAGTTCTTCTCATGGTTTGTAGATTGGGCCTGCCATTCCTACGTCCCCAAACCTAAGCTGAGTTTGTGTTTTCAGACTTCTGTCCTCAAAGTCCTGGGCCAAACACCCTCCAGGCTGGGGCCCCTGGAGCCATACATTAGGACTGTGCCTACCCAATCTATGGGAATTCTGCCCATTCCATTGTCCAAAATCGTACAAATTCGGAGAACACTCCAAAGTCCCAGGGGCCATCCCAATAGTGTAGGACTCCGGGGACAAACAAGGGTGGTCTGACAACAGGTGAGCATCTACCTCCACTCATTCCATAGATGGATATCCCCAGAGAAGAAGATTGAACCAGACAGGACCCTAGGCCATAATTGGATCCATTGCTTTGGTTTGCAGGCATGTCTCCTCAAAAGCCTGGTATCCAATACGAGCGTAAGGGGTTTCCGGAGGCACCCATCAAAACAAATCTAGTCTCCACAAGGAAACTTGTGCATGGGAGCTATGTCAAAAGCTTAGGAGAATACTTAGGGTCCCGGTGCCACCGCCCCATTCCAAGGCCCTAATGGACACAAACACACATTAGGCCCCATCCTCAGGAAAGTCCATTTCAACTCAGCCACCCTGGTTGCTCCCGCAGAGCCATCCGATTTCAACTGTCTTGTTGCTAGGAGACAATTGGAATGCGAGGCAGGCTTCCCTGGCATCCATCCTCCAACTGTGCTCTGCAGTCATTCCATATGGGATGTCCTGGAGCTGCCCAACAGGTCTCAATTGTCCCGCAGAAGGAATCCTTGAAGGGGGCATCCCACAACTCCCAACGTGGGAAAACCTCCAGGCCCTTGAGATTCCGCTCCGTTCATGAAGGATAGTCATGCACAGAAACTCCAACCTGAGCCAACGTCTGATACTCGCCGTGATTTCAGATGCTTGAGATATTGGTTCAGATCTGCAGGGGGTACCTGCAGTGCCCTCGGCCAGAAGCCCAAGTCGAGCTTGTGTTCTCAGACTTCTGTCCTCACACTCCTGGCCCAGAAGCCCTCAAGTTTGGCAATTCCGGACCCACAATGCAGCACTCTGCCTGCCCTCTAGAAAAAATATCTTCCCTAATGAGCTGCCTGGACACCTCAAATGAGGATAAACCTACAAGGCACTCGAATGTACCCAAATTATATAGTCTAACCTGGGCACTAATGCACTGTCTGACACAACCTGAGCCAGAACCTCCTGACCAACACCCAGGCAGCTGACCACACAGTGAGCCTATCAGACCCGCCATGCACTTAGGTGGTCATCTCATCCCAACAGCGGTTTTTCGGGCTTCAGAACCTAGGCCTTATCTCCAACCACGGCCCATGGTTGAAAATGATGCAGAAATCAGAACACCCTTCCCATGGTTAGAGACCTTGTGATTGGCAAGTTGTCCAAAGTCCAGTGTAGTTGAAACCAGTGTGGCCCAGAAGGCCCCGCCCATGCTCGCAAAACCACATTGGTCACAAACACACATTGTGACCCTCAGCATGAGCCCAGTC
The DNA here is from genome assembly GCF_964662115.1 of Mustela nivalis. Lineage (NCBI taxonomy): Eukaryota > Metazoa > Chordata > Mammalia > Carnivora > Mustelidae > Mustela > Mustela nivalis. The sequence goes on from NW_028135577.1 coordinate 3,078, forward strand.
CTCAAGTACGGCCTCTCAGTGGCTAGATGAAGAGACAGCATATTGGGCGTGCCATGCCCCTAGGCCCCAATTTTTAAACATAGTTTGGGTTGTCCCTTCACTCTTCCCCAGCACTCTGTTTTGGAATTCCGCTTATTTTCAGACACCTGAGTTAATAAACCTGAAAGGAGACCTCCCATTCCACAGATTTATGAAAAACAATTGGGACTGGGCCAAATCCACAGAGAGGAAGATTCGTCCATGGGCCATGAGGCCTCCCCAAATTCCACGGCCATCATTGATACAAAATCCAAAGACAAAAGCCTGAGCAAGTACCTCAGACTCGCTCTTTCTTCATATCCTGAAGAGTTCTTCTCATGGTTTGTAGATTACGCCTGCCATACCTACGTCCCCAAACCTAAGCTGAGTTTCTGTTTTCAATCTTCTGTTCAAAGTCCTGGGCCACACACCCTCCAGGCTGGGGCGCCAGGAGCCACACATTAGTAATGTGCCTACCCAATCCATGGGAATTCTGCCCATTCCATTGTCCCAAATCGTACAAATTAGGAGAACCCTCCAAAGTCCCCGAGGCCCTCCCAATAGTGTATGTCTCCGGGGACAAACAGGGCGGTCTGACACCAGGTGATCATCTACCTCCACTCATTCCATAGATGGAGAACCCCAGAGAAGAAGATTGAACCAGACAGGACCCTAGGCCATAATCGGGTCCATTGCTTTTGTTTACAGGCATGTGTCCTCAAAAGCCTGGATTCCAATACCAGCATAAGGTGTTTCCTGAGGCACCCATCAGAAAAATCTCGTCTCCACACGGAAACTTTTGCATGGGAGCTATGTCAAAAGCTTAGGAGAATACTTCAGGGTCCCGGTGCCACCGCCCTAATCCAAGGCCCTCATGGACACAACACACATTAGGCCCCATCCTCAGGAAAATCCATTTCAACTCAGCCACCTCGGTTGCTCCCACAGAGCCACCGATCTCAACTCTATTGTTGCTAGGAGACATTTGTAATGCGAGGCGGGCTTCCCTGGCATCCATCCTCCAACGGTGCTCTGGAGTCATTCCATATGGGATGTCCTGGAGCTGCCCAACAGGTCTCAATTGTCCCACAGAAGGAATCCTTTAAGAGGGCATTCATAAACTCCCAACGTGGGAAAACCTCCATGGCCTTGAGATTCCTCTCCGTTCATGAAGGGGCAGTTATGCTCAGAAACTCCAACCTGAGCCAACGTCTGATCCTCGCCTTGGCTTCAGATGCTTGAGATATTGGTTCCGATCTGCAGGGGGTACATGCCGTGCCCTCGGCCTGAAGCCCAAGTCTAGCTTGTGTTCTCAGACTTCTGTCCTCACACTCCTGGCCCAGAAGCTCTCAAGTTTGGCAATTCCGGACCCACAATGCAGCACTCTGCCTGCCCTCTAGAAAAAACATCTTGCCTAATGAGCTGCCCAGGAACCTAAAAGGGGGATAAACCTACACGGCACTCGACTGTACCCAAATTATATAGTCTAACCTGGTCACTAATGCACTGTCTGACACACCCTGAGCTAGAACCTCCTGACCAAAACCCAGGCAGATGAATGCACACTGAGCGTATGAGACCCACCATGGCCTTAGGTCGTCATCTCTTCCCAACTGCGATTTTTCAGGCTTCAGAACCTAGACCTTATCTCCAACCACTGCCCATGGTTGAAAATGATGCAGAAATCAGAACACCTTCCCCATGGCAAGAGACCTTGTGATTGGCATGTTGTCCAAAGTCCAGTGTAGTTGAAACCAGTGTGGCCCATGAGGCCCCGCCCATGCTCGCGGGCCACATTGGTCACAAACTCACATTGTGACCCTCAGCCTGAGCCGAGTCCTCATAAGGCCTCTCAGTGGCTGGATGAAGAGACAGCATATTGGGCCTGCCATGCCCCTAGTCCCCAATTTTTAACCATAGTTTGGGTTGTCCCTTCACTCTTTCCCAAGGCTCTGCTTTGGAATTCCTCTTTTGTTCGGACACCTGAGTTAATAAACAGGAAAGGAGACCTCCCATCCCACAGATTGACGAAAAACAATTGGGACCGGGCCAAATCCACAGAGAGGAAGATTCGTCCATGGCCCATGAGGCCTCCCCACATTCCACGGCCATCGTTGATATAAAAGGCAGAGGCAAAACCTGATCAAGTGCCTCACACTCGCTCTTTCTTCATATCCTGAAGAGTTCTTCTCATGGTTTGTAGATTGGGCCTGCATACCTACGTCCCCAAACCTGAGCTGAGTTTGTGTTTTTAGAATACTGTCCTCAAAGTCCTTTGCCACACACCCTCCAGGCTGGGTCCCCTGGAGCCACACATTAGGACTGTGCCTACTCAATCCATGGGAATTCTTCCCATCCATTGTCCAAAATCGTACAAATTAGGAGAACTCTCCAAAGTCCCCGAGGCCATCCCAATAGTGTAGGTTTCCGGGGACAAACAAGGGCGGTCTGACACCAGGTGAGCATCTACCTCCACTCATACCATACATGGATGTCCCCAGAGAAGAAGATTGAACCAGACAGTACGCTAGGCCATAATCGGATCCATTGCTTTGGTTTACAGGCATGTCTCCTCAAAAGCCTGGATTCCAATACACGCATAAGTGGTTTGCTGAGGCACCCATCAGAACAAATCTCGTCTCCACAAGGAAACTTGTGCATGGGATCTATGTCAAAAGCTTAGGAGAATACTACAGGGTCCCTGTGCCACCGCCCCATTCCAAGGCCCTCATGGACACAAACACACATTAGGCCCCATTCTCAGGAAAGTCTATTTCAACTAAGCCACCCAGGTTGCTCCCGCAGAGTCATCCGATCTCAAATGTATAGTTGCTAGGAGACAATTGGAATGCGAGGCGGGCTTCCCTGGCATCCATCTTCCAACGGTGCTCTGGAGTTAATCCATATGGGATGTCCTGGAGCTGCCCAACATGTCTCAATTGTCCCCAGAAGGAATCCTTGAAGGGGGCATTCCACAACTCCCAACATGGGAAAAACTCCATGGCCTTGAGATTCCGCTCCGTTCATGAAGGGGCAGTCATGCACAGAAACTCCAACCTGAGCCAACGTCTGATCCTCGCCGTGACTTCAGATGTATGAGATATTGGTTCAGATCTGCAGGGGGTACCTGCCGCGCCCTCGGCCTGATGTCCAAGTCAACTTGTGTTCTCAAACTTTTGTCCTCACACTCCTGGCCGAGAAGACCGCAAGTTTGGCAATTCCGGACCCACAATGCAGCACTCTGCCTGCCCTCTAGAAAAAACATCTTGCCTAATGAGCTGCCCAGGAACCTAAAAGGGGGATAAACCTACACGGCACTCGACTGTACCCAAATTATATAGTGTAACCTGGTCACTAATGCACTGTCTGACACACCCTGAGCTAGAACCTCCTAACCAAAACCCAGGCAGATGAATGCACACTGAGCGTATGAGACCCACCATGGCCTTAGGTCGTCATCTCTTCCCAACTGCGATTTTTCAGGCTTCAGAACCTAGACCTTATCTCCAACCACTGCCCATGGTTGAAAATGATGCAGAAATCAGAACACCTTCCCCATGGCAAGAGACCTTGTGATTGGCATGTTGTCCAAAGTCCAGTGTAGTTGAAACCCGTGTGGCCCATGAGGCCCCGCCCATGCTCGCGGGCCACATTGGTCACAAACTCACATTGTGACCCTCAGCCTGAGCCGAGTCCTCATAAGGCCTCTCAGTGGCTGGATGAAGAGACAGCATATTGGGCCTGCCATGCCCCTAGTCCCCAATTTTTAACCATAGTTTGGGTTGTCCCTTCACTCTTTCCCAAGGCTCTGCTTTGGAATTCCTCTTTTGTTCGGACACCTGAGTTAATAAACAGGAAAGGAGACCTCCCATCCCACAGATTGACGAAAAACAATTGGGACCGGGCCAAATCCACAGAGAGGAAGATTCGTCCATGGCCCATGAGGCCTCCCCACATTCCACGGCCATCGTTGATATAAAAGGCAGAGGCAAAACCTGATCAAGTGCCTCACACTCGCTCTTTCTTCATATCCTGAAGAGTTCTTCTCATGGTTTGTAGATTGGGCCTGCATACCTACGTCCCCAAACCTGAGCTGAGTTTGTGTTTTTAGAATACTGTCCTCAAAGTCCTTTGCCACACACCCTCCAGGCTGGGTCCCCTGGAGCCACACATTAGGACTGTGCCTACTCAATCCATGGGAATTCTTCCCATCCATTGTCCAAAATCGTACAAATTAGGAGAACTCTCCAAAGTCCCCGAGGCCATCCCAATAGTGTAGGTTTCCGGGGACAAACAAGGGCGGTCTGACACCAGGTGAGCATCTACCTCCACTCATACCATACATGGATGTCCCCAGAGAAGAAGATTGAACCAGACAGTACGCTAGGCCATAATCGGATCCATTGCTTTGGTTTACAGGCATGTCTCCTCAAAAGCCTGGATTCCAATACACGCATAAGTGGTTTGCTGAGGCACCCATCAGAACAAATCTCGTCTCCACAAGGAAACTTGTGCATGGGATCTATGTCAAAAGCTTAGGAGAATACTACAGGGTCCCTGTGCCACCGCCCCATTCCAAGGCCCTCATGGACACAAACACACATTAGGCCCCATTCTCAGGAAAGTCTATTTCAACTAAGCCACCCAGGTTGCTCCCGCAGAGTCATCCGATCTCAAATGTATAGTTGCTAGGAGACAATTGGAATGCGAGGCGGGCTTCCCTGGCATCCATCTTCCAACGGTGCTCTGGAGTTAATCCATATGGGATGTCCTGGAGCTGCCCAACATGTCTCAATTGTCCCCAGAAGGAATCCTTGAAGGGGGCATTCCACAACTCCCAACATGGGAAAAACTCCATGGCCTTGAGATTCCGCTCCGTTCATGAAGGGGCAGTCATGCACAGAAACTCCAACCTGAGCCAACGTCTGATCCTCGCCGTGACTTCAGATGTATGAGATATTGGTTCAGATCTGCAGGGGGTACCTGCCGCGCCCTCGGCCTGATGTCCAAGTCAACTTGTGTTCTCAAACTTTTGTCCTCACACTCCTGGCCGAGAAGACCGCAAGTTTGGCAATTCCGGACCCACAATGCAGCACTCTGCCTGCACTCTAGAAAAAATATCTTGCCTTATGAGCTGCCCAGGCACCTCAAATGTGGATAAACCTACACGGCACTCGACTGTACCCAAATTATATAGTCTAACCTGAGCTCTAATGCACTCTCTGACAAAACCTGAGCCTGAACCTCCAGATCAACATCCAGGCAGCTGACCACACACTGAGCACATCAGAGCCGCCATGGCCTTAGGTCATCATCTCTACCCAACAGTGGTTTTCAGGCTTCAGAACCTAGTCCTTATCTCCAATCACTGCCCAGGGTTGAAAATGACGCAGAAATCACACCTTACCCATGGAAAGAGACCTTGTGATTGGCATGTTGTCCAAATCCCGTGTAGTTGAAATTAGTGTGGCCCATGAGGCCCCGCCCATGCTCGCAGGCCACATTGGTCACAAACACGCATTGTGACCCTCAGCCTGAGCCGAGTCCTCAAGTAAGGCCTCTCAGTGGCTGGATGAAGAGACAGCATATTGGGCGTGCCATGCCCCTAGGCCCCAATTTTTAACCCTAGTTTGGGTTGTCCCTTCACTCTTCCCCAGGGCTCTGCTTTGGAATTCCTCTTTTGTTCGGATACCTGATGTAATAAACCCAAAAGGAGACCCTCCATCGCACAGATTGACGAAAAACAATTGGGACCGGGCCAAATTCACAAAGAGGAAGATTCGTCCATGGCCCATGAGGCCTCCCCACATTCCATGGCTACCGTTGATAAAAATCCAGAGACAAAATCCTGAGCAAGCGCCTAAGACTCGATCTTTCTTCATTTCCTGAAAAGTTTTTCTCATGGATTGTATATTGGACCTGCCATACCTACATCCCCAAACCTAAGCTGTGTTTGTGTATTTTGACTTCAGTCCTCAATGTCCTGGGCCAGACACCCTCCAGGCTGGGGCCCCTGGAGCCACACATTAGGACTGTGCCTACCAAATACATGGGAATTCTGCCTACTCCATTTTCCAAATTCGTAGATATTAGGAGAACTCTCCAAAGTCCCCGAGGCCATCCCAATAGTGTAGGTCTCCGGGGACAAACAAGTGCGGTCTGACACCAGGTGAGCATCTACCTCCACTCATTCCATACATGGATATCCCCTGAGAAGAAGATTGAACCAGACAGGACCCTAGGCCATAATCGCATCCATTGCTTTGGTTTACAGGCATGTCTCCTCAAAGCCTGGATTCCAATACCAGCATAGGGGGTTTACTGAGGCACCCATCAGAACAAATCCCGTCTCCACAAGGAAACCTGTGCTTGGGAGCTATGTAAAAGCTTAGGAGAATACTTCAGGGTCCCGAATCAACCGCCCCATTCCAAGGCCATCATGGACACAAACACACATTAGGCCCCATCCTCAGGAAAGTCCATTTCAACTCAGCCACCCCGGTTGCTCCCACATAGCCATCCGATCTCAACTGTCTTGTTGCTAGGAGACAATTGGAATGCAAGGCGGCTTCCCTGGCATCCATCCTCCAAGGGTGCTCTGGAGTCATTCCATATGGGATGTCCTGGACCTGCCCAACAGGTGTCAATTGTCCAGCAGAAGGAATCCTTGAAGGGGGCATCCCACAACTCCCAACGTGGGAAAACCTTCATAGACTTGAGATTTTGCTCCGTTCAAGAAGGGGCAATCCTGCACACAAACTCCAACCTGAGCCAACGTCTAATCCTCGCCGTGACTTCAGATGCATGAGATATTTGTTCAGATCTGCAAGGGGTACCTGCCGTGCCCTCGGCCCGAAGCCCAAGTCTAGCTTGTGTTCTCAGACTTCTGTCCTCACCCTCCTGGCCCAGAAGCCCTCAAGTTTGGCAATTCCGGACCCACAATACAGTACTCTTCCTGCCCTCTAGAAAAAATATCTTGCCTAATGAGCTGCCCAGGCACCTCAATGAGGATAATCATACACGGCACTCGACTGTACCCAAATTATATAGTTTAACCTGAGCTCTAATGCACTCTCTGACACAAACTGAGCCCAAACCTCCTGACCTACACCCAGCCAGCTGACCGCACAGTGAGCACATCAGACCGCCATGGCCTAGGTCATCATCTCATCCCAATTGCGGTTTTCAGGCTTCAGAACTAGACCTTATCTCGAAACACTGCCCAGGGTTGAAAATGTTGCAGAAATCAGAACTCCTTCCCCATGGCAAGAGACCTTGTGATTGGCATGTTGTCCAAAGTTCAGTGTAGTTGAAACCAGTGTGGCCCATGAGGCCCCGCCCATGCTCACAGGCCAAATTGGTCACAAACACACATTGTGGCCCTCAGCCTGAGCCGAGTCCTCAAGTAAGGCCTCTCAGTGTCTGGATGAAGAGAAAGCTATTGGGCCTGACATGCCCCTAGGCTCCAATTTTTAACCATAGTTTGGGTTGTCCCTTCACTCTTCCCCAGGGCTCTGCTTTGGAATTCTTCTTTGTTTGGGACACGTTAGATAACAAACCCGAAAGGAGACATCCATCCCACAGATTGACAGAAAACAAATGGGACCGGGCCAAATCCACAGAGAGGAAGATTCATCCATGGCGCATGAGGCCTCCACACATACCACGGCATTCGTTGAATCAAAATCCAGAGACAAAAGCCTGAGCAAGGGCCTCAGACTCTATCTTTCTTCATTTCTTGAAGAGTTCTTCTCATGGTTTGTAGATTGGGCCTGCCATACCTACGTCCCCATGCTTAAGCTGAGTTTGTGTTTTCAGACTTCTGTCCTCAAAGTCATGAGCCACACCCCTACAGGCTGGGGCCCCTGGAGCCACAAATAGGACTGTGCCTACCCAATCCATGAGACTTCTGCCCATTCCATTTTCCAAAATCGTACAAATTAGGAGTAACCTCCAAATTCCGAGGCCATCTCAATTGTGTAGGTCTCCGGGGAAAAACAAGGGCGGTGTGATACCAGCTGAGCACCTACCTCCACTCATACCATAGATGGATATACCCAGAGAAGAAGATTGAACCAGACAGTACGCTAGGCCATAATCGGATCCATTGCTTTGGTTTACAGGCATGTCTCCTCAAAGCCTGGATTCCAATACCAGCATAGGGGGTTTACTGAGGCACCCATCAGAACAAATCCCGTCTCCACAAGGAAACCTGTGCTTGGGAGCTATGTAAAAGCTTAGGAGAATACTTCAGGGTCCCGAATCAACCGCCCCATTCCAAGGCCATCATGGACACAAACACACATTAGGCCCCATCCTCAGGAAAGTCCATTTCAACTCAGCCACCCCGGTTGCTCCCACATAGCCATCCGATCTCAACTGTCTTGTTGCTAGGAGACAATTGGAATGCAAGGCGGCTTCCCTGGCATCCATCCTCCAAGGGTGCTCTGGAGTCATTCCATATGGGATGTCCTGGACCTGCCCAACAGGTGTCAATTGTCCAGCAGAAGGAATCCTTGAAGGGGGCATCCCACAACTCCCAACGTGGGAAAACCTTCATAGACTTGAGATTTTGCTCTGTTCAAGAAGGGGCAATCCTGCACACAAACTCCAACCTGAGCCAACGTCTAATCCTCGCCGTGACTTCAGATGCATGAGATATTGGTTCAGATCTGCAAGGGGTACCTGCCGTGCCCTCGGCCCGAAGCCCAAGTCTAGCTTGTGTTCTCAGACTTCTGTCCTCACCCTCCTGGCCCAGAAGCCCTCAAGTTTGGCAATTCCGGACCCACAATACAGTACTCTTCCTGCCCTCTAGAAAAAATATCTTGCCTAATGAGCTGCCCAGGCACCTCAATGAGGATAATCATACACGGCACTCGACTGTACCCAAATTATATAGTTTAACCTGAGCTCTAATGCACTCTCTGACACAAACTGAGCCCAAACCTCCTGACCAACACCCAGCCAGCTGACCGCACAGTGAGCACATCAGACCGCCATGGCCTAGGTCATCATCTCATCCCAATTGCGGTTTTCAGGCTTCAGAACTAGACCTTATCTCGAAACACTGCCCAGGGTTGAAAATGTTGCAGAAATCAGAACTCCTTCCCCATGGCAAGAGACCTTGTGATTGGCATGTTGTCCAAAGTTCAGTGTAGTTGAAACCAGTGTGGCCCATGAGGCCCCGCCCATGCTCACAAGCCAAATTGGTCACAAACACACATTGTGGCCCTCAGCCTGAGCCGAGTCCTCAAGTAAGGCCTCTCAGTGTCTGGATGAAGAGAAAGCTATTGGGCCTGACATGCCCCTAGGCTCCAATTTTTAACCATAGTTTGGGTTGTCCCTTCACTCTTCCCCAGGGCTCTGCTTTGGAATTCTTCTTTGTTTGGGACACGTTAGATAACAAACCCGAAAGGAGACATCCATCCCACAGATTGACAGAAAACAAATGGGACCGGGCCAAATCCACAGAGAGGAAGATTCATCCATGGCGCATGAGGCCTCCACACATACCACGGCATTCGTTGAATCAAAATCCAGAGACAAAAGCCTGAGCAAGGGCCTCAGACTCTATCTTTCTTCATTTCTTGAAGAGTTCTTCTCATGGTTTGTAGATTGGGCCTGCCATACCTACGTCCCCATGCTTAAGCTGAGTTTGTGTTTTCAGACTTCTGTCCTCAAAGTCATGAGCCACACCCCTACAGGCTGGGGCCCCTGGAGCCACAAATAGGACTGTGCCTACCCAATCCATGAGACTTCTGCCCATTCCATTTTCCAAAATCGTACAAATTAGGAGTAACCTCCAAATTCCGAGGCCATCTCAATTGTGTAGGTCTCCGGGGAAAAACAAGGGCGGTGTGATACCAGCTGAGCACCTACCTCCACTCATACCATAGATGGATATACCCAGAGAAGAAGATTGAACCAGACAGTACGCTAGGCCATAATCGGATCCATTGCTTTGGTTTACAGGCATGTCTCCTCAAAATCCTGGATTCCAATACAAGCATAAGTGGTTTGCTGAGGCACCCATCAGAACAAATCTCGTCTCCACAAGGAAACTTGTGCATGGGATCTATGTCAAAAGCTTAGGAGAATACTTCAGGGTCCCGGTGCCACAGCCCCATTCCAAGGCCCTCATGGACACAAACACACATTAGGCCCCATTCTCAGGAAAGTCTATTTCAACTAAGCCACCCCGGTTGCTCCCGTAGAGTCATCCGATCTCAACTGTATTGTTGCTAAGAGACAATTGGAATGCGAGGCTGGCTTCCCTGGCATCCATCTTCCAACGGTGCTCTGGAGTTAATCCATATGGGATGTCCTGGAGCTGCCCAGCATGTCTCAATTGTCCCCCAAAAGGAATCCTTGAAGGGGGCATCCCACAACTCCCAACATGGGAAAACCTCCATGGCCTTGAGATTCCGCTCCGTTAAAAAGGGGCAGTCATGCACAGAAACTCCAACCTGAGCCAACGTCTGATCCTCGCCGTGACTTCAGATGTATGAGATATTGGTTCAGATCTGCAGGGGGTACCTGCCGCGCCCTCGGCCTGATGTCCAAGTCAACTTGTGTTCTCAAACTTTTGTCCTCACACTCCTGGCCGAGAAGACCGCAAGTTTGGCAATTCCGGACCCACAATGCAGCACTCTGCCTGCACTCTAGATAAAATATCTTTCCTAATAGGCTGCCCAGGCACCTCAAATTTGGATAAAACTACACGGCACTCGACTGTACCCAAATTATATAGTCTAACCTGAGCTCTAATGCACTCTCTGACAAAACCTGAGCCTGAACCTCCAGATCAACATCCAGGCAGCTGACCACACACTGAGCACATCAGACCCTCCATGGGCTTAGGTCATCATCTCTACCCAACTGCGGTTTTCAGGCTTCAAAACCTAGACCTTATCTCCAACCACTGCCCAGGGTTGAAAATGATTCAGAAATCACACCTTCCCCATGGAAAGAGACCTGTGATTGGCATGTTGTCCAAAGTCCCGTGTAGTTGAAATCAGTGTGGCCCATGAGGCCCCGCCCATGCTCGCGGGCCACATTGGTCATAAACACACATTGTGACCCTCAGCCTGAGCCGAGTCCTCAAGTAAGTCCTCTCAGTGGCTGGATGAAGAGACAGCATATTGGGCGTGCCATGCCCCTAGGCCCCAATTTTTAACCCTAGTTTGGGTTGTCCCTTCACTCTTCCCCAAGGCTCTGCTTTGGAACTCCTCTTTTTGTGGGACACCTGTGGTAATAAACCTGAAAGGAGACCTCCCATCCCACAGATTGACGAAAAACAATTGGGACCGGGGCATATCCACAGAGAGGAAGATTCATCCATGACCCATGAGGTCTCCCCACATTCCACGGCCACCGTTGATACAAAATCTAGAGACAAAATCCTGAGCAAGCGCCTAAGACTCGCTCTTTCTTCATTTCCTGAAAAGTTCTTCTCATGGTTAGTATATTGGGCCTGCCATACCTACGTCCCCAAACCTAAGCTGAGTTTGTGTATTCTGACTTCAGTCCTCAAAGTCCTGGGCCACACAACCTCCAGGCTGGGGCCCCTGGAGCCACACATTAGGTCTGTGCCTACCAAATACATAGGAATTCTGCCCACTCCATTTTCAAAAATCGTACAAATTAGGAGAACTCTCCAAATTCCTCGAGGCCATCCCAATAATGTAGGTCTCCGGGGACAAACAAGGGTGGTCTGACACCACTGAGCATCTCCCTCCACTCATACCATAGATGGATGTCCCCAGAGAAGAAGATTGAACCAGACAGGACCCTAGGACATAAACGGATCCATTGCTTTGGTTTACAGGCATGTCTCCTCAAAAGTCTGGATTCCATGACCAGCTTAGGGGTTTTTCTGAGGCACCCATCAGAACAAATCTCATCTCCACTAGGAAACTTGTGCATGGGAACTATATCAAAAGCTTAGGAGAACACTTCATGGTCCCGGTGCCACTGCCCTATTCCAAGGCCCTCATGGACACAAACAAACTTTAGGCCCCATCCTCAGGAAAGTCCATTTCAACTCAGCCACCCCGGTTGCTCCGGCAGAGCCATCCGATCTCAAGTGTCTTGTTGCTAGGAGACAATTAGAATGCGATGCAGGCTTCCCTGGCATCCATCCTTGAACGGTGCTCTGGATTCGTTCCATATCGGATGTCCTGGAGCTGCCCAACATGTCTCAATTGTCCTGCAGAAGGAATACTTGAAGGGGGGATCCCACAACTCCCAAAGTGGGAAAACCTCCATGGCCTTGAGATTCCGCTCCGTTCATGAAGGGGCAGTCATGCACCCGATACTCCAATCTGAGCCAACGTCTGATCCTCGCCGTGACTTCAGATGCATGAGATATTGTTTCAGATCTGCAGGAGTACCTGCCGTGCCCTGGCCGAAGGCCAATCTAGCTTGTGTTCTCAGACTTCTGTCCTCACACTCCTGGCCCAGAAGACCTCACGTTTGGCAATTCCAAACCCACAATGCAGCACTCTGTCTGTCCTCTAGAAAAAAATACTTTGCCTAATGAGCTGCCCAGGTACCTCAAATGAGGATAAACCTACACGGCACTCGACTATACCCAAATTATATAGTCTAACCTGAGCACTAATGCACTCTCTGACACAACCTGAGCCCGAACCTCCTGACCAACACCCAGGCAGCTGACCGCACAGTGAGCACATCAGACCCACCAAGGCCTTAGGTCGTCATCTATTCCCATTTGCGGTTTTCATGCTTCAGAACCTACACCATATCGCCAACCACTGCCCTGGGTTGAAAATGATGCAGAAATCAGAACTCTTTCTCCATGGCAAGAGAGCTTGTGCTTGGAATGTTGTCCAAAGTTCAGTGTCGTTGAAACCAATGTGGCCCATGAGACCCCGCCCATGATCGTGGGCCACTATGGTCACAAACACACATTGTGACCCTCAGCCTGAGCCCAGTCCTCAAGTAAGGCCTCTCAGTGGCTGGATGAAGAGACAGCATATAGGTCCTGCCATGCCCCAAGCCACAATTTTAACCATAGTTTGGGTTGACCCTCCACTGTTCCCCAGGGCTCTGCTTTGGAATTCCTTTTTGGTTGGGACACCTGAGGTAACAAACCTGAAAGGAGACCTCCCATCCCAGAGATTGATGAAAAAGAATTCTGACCTGACCAAATCCACAGAGAGGAAGATTTGTCCATGGCCCATGAGGCCTCCCCACTTTCCACGGCCATCGTTGATTCAAAATCCATAGACAAAATCCTGAGCAAGCGCCTCTGACTCTTTCTTCATACCCTGAAGAGTTCTTCTCATGGGTTTTTAAATTGGGCCTGCCATATCTACGTCCCAAACCTAAGCCGAGATTGTATTTTCAGGTTTCTTTCCTCAAAGTCCTGGGGCACACCCTCCCGGCAGGAACCCCTGGAGCCACACATTAGACTGTGCCTACCCAATCCATGGGAATTCTGCCCATTCCATTGTCCAGAATCGTACAAATCAGGAGATCCCTCCAAAGTCCCGGAGGCCATCCCAATATTGTAGGTCTCCTGGGACAAACAAGGGCGGTCTGAAAGCAGCTGAGCATCTACCTCCACTCATATCATAGATGGATGTCCCCAGAGAAGAAGATTGAACCAGACAGGAACCTAGGCCATAATCGGATCCATTGCTTTGGTTTACAGGCATGTCTCCTCAAAAGCCTGGATTCCAATACAAGCATAGGGGGTTTCCTGAGGCACCCATCAGAACAAATCTCAACTCCACAAGGAAACTTGTGCTTGGGAGCTATGTCAAAAGCTTAGGAGAATAATTCAGGGTCCCGGTGCCACCACCCCATTCCAAGGCCCTCATGGACACAAACACACATTAGGCCCAATCCTCAGGAAAGTCCATTTCAACTCAGCCACCCCGGTTGCTCCCGCAGAGCTATCCGATCTCAACTGTCTTGTTGTTAGGAGAAAATTGTAATGCGAGGCAGGCTTCCCTGGCATCCATCCTCGAACGGTGCTCTCGAGTCATTCCATATTGGATATCCTGGAGGTGCCCAACAGGTCTCAATTGTCCCGCAGAAGGAATCCTTAAAGGGGGCATCCCAAAACTCCCAACGTGGGAAAACCTCCATGGCCTTGAGATTCTGCTCCGTTCATGAAGGGGAAGTCATGCACAGAAACTCCAACCTGAGCCATCGTCTGATCCTCGCTGATACATCAGATACTTGAGATATTAGTTCAGATCTGCAGGGGTAACTGCCATGCCGTCGGCCTGAAGCCCAAGTCTAGCTTGTATTCTCAGACTTCTGTCCTCACGCTCCTGACCTAGAAGTCCTCAAGTTTGGCAATTCTGGACCCACAATGCAGCACTCTGCCTGCCCTCAAAAAAAAAATATCTTGCCTAATGAGCTGCCCAGGCACCTCAAATGAGCATAAACCTACACGGCACTCGACTGTACCCAAATTATATAGTCTACCCTGACCACTAATGTACTCTCTGACACAACCTGAGCGCAAACCTCCTGACCAACACCCAGGCAGCTGACTGCACAGTGAGCATATCAGACCCGCCATGGCCTTATGTCGTCATCTATACCCAACTGCGGATTTCAGGCTTTAGAACCTAGACCTTATCTCCAACCACTGCCCAGGGTTGAAAATGATGCAGAAATCAGAACTCTTTTCCCATGGCAAGAGAGTTTGTGCTTGGAATGTTGTCCAAAGTTCAGTGTATTTGAAACCAGTGCGGCCCATTAGGCCCCGTCCATGCTCACGGGCCACATTGGTCACAAACACACATTTTGACCCTCAGCCTGAGCCCAGTACTCAAGTAAGGCCTCTCAGTGGCTAGATGAAGAGAGAGCATATTGGGCCTGCCATGCCACTAGGCCCCAATTTTTAACTATAATTTGGGTTGTCCCTTCACTCTTCCCCAAGGACAATTTGGAATTCCTCTTTGTTTGGGACACCTAAGTTAACAAACCGGAAAGGAGACTTCCCATCCCACAGCTTGACGAAAAACAATTGGGACCGGGCCAAATCCACACAGAGGAAGATTCGTCCATGGCCCATGAGGCCTCCCCACAGTTCACGGCCATCGTTGATATAAAATCCAGAGACAAAAGCCTGAGCAAGCACCTCAAACTCGCTCTTTCTTCATATCCTGAAGAGTTCTTCTCATGGATTGTAGATTGGGCCTGCCCTACCTACGTCCCCAAACCTAAGCTGAGTTTGTGTTTTCAGATTCTGTCCTCAAAGTCCTGGGACACACACCCTCCAGGCTGGGGCCCCTGGAGCCACACATTAGGACTGTACCTACCCGATCCATGGGAATTCAGCCCATTCCACTGTCCAAAATCGTACAAATTTGGACAACACTCCAAAGTCCCCGAGGCCATCCCAATAGTGTAGGATTCCAGGAAAAACAAGGGCGGTCTGACACCAGCTGAGCATCTACCTCCACTCATACCATAGATAGATGTTCCCAGAGAAGAATATTGAACCAGACTGGACCCTAGGCCTTAATCGGATCCATTGCTTTGGTTTACAGGCATGTCTCCTCAAAAGCCTGGATTCCAATATCAGCATAGTGGGTTTTCTGAGCCACCCATCAGAACAAATCTCGTCTCCACAAGGAAACTTGTGCATGGGAGATATGTCAAAAGCTTAGGAGAATACTTCAGTGTCCTGGTGCCACCGCCCCATTCCAAGGCCCTCATGGACACACACACACACATTAGGCCCCATCCTCAGGAAAGTCCATTTTAATTCAGGCACCCCGGTTGCTCTCACAGAGCTATCCGATCTCAACTGTCTTGTTGCTAGGAGAAATTGGAATGAGAGGCTGCCTTTCCTGGCATCCATTCTCGAACGGCGCTCTGGAGTCATTCCATATGGGATGTCCTGGAGCTCCCCAACAGGTCTCAAATGTCGCACAGGAGGAATCCTTGAAGGGGGAATCACACAACTCACAACGTGGGAAAACCTCCATGGCCTTGAGATTCCGCTCCGTTCATGATGGGGCAGTCATGCACAGAAACTCCAACCTGAGCCAACGTCTGATCCTCGCCATTACTTCAGATACTTGAGATATTAGTTCAGATCTGCAGGGGGTACCTACCGTGCCCTCGGCCTGAAGCCCAAGTCTAGCTTGTATTCTCAAACTTCTGTCCTCACACTCCTGACCTAGAAGTCCTCAAGTTTGTATATTCCGGACCCACAATGCAGCACTCTGCCTGCCCTCTAGAAAAAATATCTTGCCTAATGAGCTGCCCAGGCACCTCAAATGAGCATAAACCTACAGGGCACTCGACTGTACCCAAATTATATAGTCTAACCTGACCACTAATGTACTCTCTGACACAACCTGAGCGCAAACCTCCTAACCAACACCCAGGCAGCTGACCGCACAGTGAGCATATAAGACCCGCCATGGCCTTATGTCGTCATCTATACCCAACTGCAGTTTTCAGGCTTCAGAACCTACACCTTATCTCCAACCACTGCCCAGGGTTGAAAATGATGCAGAAATCAGAACTCTTTATCCATGGCAAGAGAGCTTGTGCTTGGAATGTTGTCCAAAGTTCAGTGTAGTTGAAACCAGTGTGGCCCATGAGACCCCGCCCATGATCGCGGGTCACATTGGTCACAAACACAGCCTGAGCCCAGTCCTCAAGTAAGGCCTCTCAGTGGCTGGATGAAGAGACAGCATATAGGGCCTGCCATGCCCCTAGCCACAATTTTTAACCATAGTTTGGGTTGTCCCTTCACTCTTCCCCAGGGCTCTGCTTTGGAATTCCTCTTTGGTTGGGACACCTGAGGTAACAAACCTGAAAGGAGATTGATGAAAAAGAATTCGGACCGGAACAAATCCACAGAGAGGAAGATTCATCCATGGCCCATGAGGCCTCCAACATTCCACGGCCATCGTTGATAAAAAATCCAGAGACAAAATCCTGAGCAAGCACCTCTGACTCGCTCTTTTTCATATTCTGAAGAGTTCTTCTCATGGGTTTTTAGTTTGGGCCTGCCATACCTTCGTCCCAAACCTAAGCCGAGTTTGTGTTTTCAGATTTCCGTCCTCAAAGACCTGGGGCAAACCCTCCCGGCTGGAGCCTCTGGAGCCACACATTAGACTGTGCCTACCAATCCATGGGAATTCTGCCCATACCATTGCCAAGAATCGTACAAATCAGGAGATCCCTCCAATGTCCCAAAGGCCATCCCAATAGTATAGGTCTCCTGGGACAAACAAGGGCAGTCTGACAGCAGCTGAGCATCTACATCCACTCATATCATAGATGGATGTCCCCAGAGAAGAAGATTGAACCAGACAGGACCCTAGGCCAAATCGGATCCATTGCTTTGGTTTACAGTCATGTCTCCTCAAAAGCCTGGATTCCAATACGAGCATAGTGGGTTTCCTGAGGCACCCATCAGAACAAATCTCGCCTCTACAAGGAAACTTGTCCATGGGAGCTATGTCAAAGCTTAGGAGAATACTTCAGGTTCCTGGTGCCACCGCCCCATTCCAAGGCCCTCATGGACACAAACACACATTAGGCCCCATCCTCAGGAAAGTCCATTTCAACTCAGCCACCCCGGTTGCTCCCGCAGAGCTATCTGATCTCAACTGCCTGTTGTTAGAAAAAAATTGGAATGCGAGGCTGGCTTCCCTGGCATCCATCCTCGAACGGTGCTCTGGAGTCATTCCATATTGGATATCCTGGAGCTGCCCAACAGGTCTCAATTGTCCCGCAGAAGGAATCCTTGAAGGGGGCATCCCAGAACTCCAAACGTGGGAAAACCTACATGGCCTTGAGATTCCATTCCGTTCATGAAGGGGCAGTCATGCACAGAAACTCCAACCCGAGCCAACGTCTGATCCTCGCCATTACTTCAGATACTTGAGATATTAGTTCAGATCTGCAGGGGGTACCTACCCTGCCCTCGGCCTGAAGCCCAAGTCTAGCTTGTATTCTCAAACTTCTGTCCTCACACTCCTGACCTAGAAGTCCTCAAGTTTGTATATTCCGGACCCACAATGCAGCACTCTGCCTGCCCTCTAGAAAAAATATCTTGCCTAATGAGCTGCCTGGACACCTCAAATGAGGATAAACCTACACTGCACTCGACTGTACCCACATTATATAGTCTAACCTGAACACTAATGCACTGTCTGACACAACCTGAGCCCGAACCTCCTGACCCACACCCAGGCAGCTGACCGCACAGTGAGCACATCAGACCCGTCATGGCCTTAGGTTGTCATCTCTTCCCAACTGCCGTTTTCATGCTTCAGAACCTCGACCTTATCTCCAACCACTGCCCAGGGTTGAAAATGATGCAGAAATCAGAACACCTTCCCCATGGCAAGAGACCTTGTGATTGGCATCTTGTCCAAAGTTCAGTGTAGTTGAAACCAGTGTAGCCCATGAGGCCCCGGCCATGCTCGTGGGCCACATTGGTCACAAACATACATTGTGACTCTCAGCCTGAGCCCAGTCTTCAAGTAAGACCTCTCAGTGGCTGGATAAAGAGACAGCATATTGGGCGTGCCATGCCCCTAGGCCCCAATTTTAACCATAGTTTGGGTTGTCCCTTCACTCATCCCTAGGGCTCTGCTTTGGATTTCCTCTTTGGTTGTTACACTTGAGGTAACCAACCTTAAAGGAGACCTCCCATCCCACTGCTTGACGAAAAACAATTGGGACCAGAATAAATCCACAGAGAGGAAGATTCATCCATGGCCCATGAGGCCTCCCCACATTCGACGGCCATCGTTGATACAAAATCCAGAGACGAAAGCCTGAGCAAGCGCCTCAGATTAATTCTTTCTTCATATCCTGAAGAGTTCTTCTCATGGTTTGTAGATTGGGCCTGCCATACCCACGTCCCCAAACATATGCTGAGTTTGTGTTTTCAGACTTCTGTCCTCAAAGTCCTGGGCCAAACACCCTCCTGGCTGGGGCCCCTAGAGCCACTAATTAGGACTGTGTCTACCCAATCCATGGGAATTCTGCCCATTCCATTGTTGAAATCGTACAAATTAGGAGAACCCCCCAAAATCCCCGAGGCCATCCCAATAGTATAGGTCTCCGGGGACAAAAAAGGGCGGTCTGACAGCAGCTGAGAATCTACCTCCACTCATACCATAGATGGATGTCCCCAGAGAAGAAGATTGAACCATACAGGACCCTAGGCCATTATCGGATCCATTGCTTTGGTTTACAGGCATGTCTCCTCAAAAGCCTGGATTCCAATACCAGCATAAGGGGTTTCCAAGGCACCCATCAGAACAATTATCCTCTCCACAAGGAAACTTGTGCATGGGAGCTATGCCAAAAGCTTAGGAGAATACTTCAGGGTCCCGGTGCCACCGCCCCATTCCAAGGCCCTCATGGACACAAACACACATTAGGTCCCATCATCAGGAAAGTCCATTTCAACTCAGCCACCCCGGTTGCTCGCCCAGAGCCATCTGATCTCAACTGTCTTGTTGCTAGGAGACAATTGTAATGGGATGCGGCTACCCTGGCATCCATCCTCGAAAGGTGCTCTGGAGTCATTCCAAATGGGATATCCTGGAGCTGCTCAACAGGTCTCAAATGACCCACAGATATAATTCTTAAAAGGGGCATCCCACAACTCCCAACGTGGGAAAACCTCCATGGCCTTGAGATTCCGCTCCGTTCATGAAGGGGCAGTCATGCACAGAAACTCCAACCTGAGCCAACGTCTGTTCCTCGCGGTGACTTCAGATGCATGAGATATTGGTTCAGATATGCAGGGGGTACCTGCAGTGCCCTCAGCCTGAAGCCCAAGTCTAGCTTGTGTTCTCAGACTTCTGTCCTCACACTCCTGGCCCAGAAGCCCTCAAGTTTGGCAATTCCGGACCCACAATGCAGCACTCTGCCTGCACTCTATGAAAAATATCTTGCCTAATGAGCTGCCCAGGCACCTCAAAAGAGGATAAACCTACACGGCACTCGACTGTACCCAAATTATATAGTCTAACCTGAACACTAATGCACTGTCTGACACAACCTGAGCCCGAACCTCCTGACCAACACTCAGGCAGCTGACCGCACAGTGAGCACATCAGACTTGCCATGGCCTTCGTTCGTCATCCCTTCCTAACTGCGGTTTTCAGGTTTCAGAACCTAGACCTTATCTCCAACTACTGCCCAGGGTTGAAAATGATGCAGAAATCAGAACTCCTTCCCCATGGCAAGAAACCTTGTTATTGGCATGTTGTCCAAAGTTCAGTGAAGTTGAAACCAGTGTGTCCCATGAGGCCCCGCCCATGCTCGTGGGCTACATTGGTCATAAACACACATTGTGACCCTCAGCTTTAGACCAGTCCTCAATTAAGGGCTCTCAGAAGCTGGATGTATAGACAGCATATTGGGCCTGCCATGCCACTAGGCCCCAATTTTTAACCATAGATTGGCTTGTCCCTTCACTCTTCCTGTTGGCTCTGCTTTGGAATGCCTCTTTTGTTGGGACACCTGAGGTAACAAACCTGAAAGGAGACCCCCCATCCCACAGCTTGACGAAAAACAATTGGGACCGGGCCAAATCCACAGAGAGGAAGATTCGTCCATGGCCCATGAGACCTCCCCACATTCCACGGCCATCGTTGATACAAAATCCAGATACAAAAGCATGAGCAAGCGCCTCAGATTTGGTCTTTCTTAATATCCTGAGGAGTTCTTCTAATGGTTTGTAGATTGGGCCACCCATACGTACGTCCCCAACCTATGCTGAGTTTGTGTTTTCAGACTTCTGTCCTCAAAGTCCTGGGTCACACACCCTCCAGGCTGGGGCCCCTGGAGCCACTCATTAGGACTGTTCCTAACAAATCCATGGGAATTCTGCACATTCCATTGTCTAAAATCGTACAAAATAAGAGGACCCTACAAATTCTTGAGTCCCTGCTTATAGTGTAGGTCTCCCGGGACAAACAAGGGCGGTCTGACACCAGCTGAAATCTACCTCCACTCATACCATAGATGGATGTCCCCAGAGAAGAAATTGAACTACACAGGACCCTAGGCCATAATCGGAACCATTGCTTTGGTTTACAGGCATGTCTCCTCAAAAGTCTGGAATCCAATACCAGCATAGGGGGTTTCCGGAGGCACCCATCAGAACAAATCTCGTCTCCACAAGGAAACTTGTGCATTGGAGCTATGTCAAAAGCTTTGGAGAATACTTCAGGGTCCCGGTGCCACTGACCCATTCCAAGGCCCTCATGGACACAAATACACATTAGGACCCATCCTCAGGAATGTCCATTTCAACAGCCACCCTTGTTGTTCCCGCAGAGCTATCCGATCTCAACTGTATTGTTTCTAGGAGACAATTGGAATGCGAGGCGGGCTTCCCTGGCATCCATCCTCCAATGCTGCTCTGGAGTCATTCCATATGGCATGTCCTGGAGCTGCCCAACAGGTCTCAATTGTCAGGCAGAAGGAATCCTTGAAGGGGGCATCCCAAAACTCCCTACGTGGGAAAACCGCCAAGGCCTTGAGATTCCGCTCCGTTCATGAAGGGGCAGTCATGCACAGAAACTCCAACCTGAGCCGACGTCTGATCCTCGCCGTGACTTCAGATGCTTGAGATATTGGTTCAGATCTGCGGGTGTACCTTCTGTGTCCTCGGCCTGAAGCCCAATTCGAGCTTGTGTTCTCAGACTTCTGTCCTCACACTCCTGGCCCAGAAGCCCTCATGTTTGGCAATTCCGGACCCACAATGCAGCACTCTGCCTGCCCTCTAGAAAAAATATCTTTCGTAATGAGCAGCCCAGGCTCCTCAAATGAGAATAAATCTACACGGCACTCGACGGTACCCAAATTATATAGTCTAACTAGGGCACTAATACACTGTCTGACACAACCTGAAGCTGAGCCTCCTGACCAAGACCCAGCAGCTGACCGCACAGTGAGCACATCAGTCCCGCCAAGGCCTAGGTCGTCATCTCTTCCCAACTGCGGTATTCAGGCTTCAGAACCTAGACCTTATCTCCAACCACTGCCCAGGGTTGAAAATGATGCAGAAATCAGAACTCCTTCACCATGGCAAGAGACCTTCTGATTGGCATCTTGTCCAAAGTTCAGTGTAGTTGAAACCAGTGTAGCCCATGAGCACCCGGCCATGCTCGCGGGCCACATTGGTCACAAACACACATTGTGACTCTCAGCTCAGCCCAGTCCTCAAGTAAGTCCTCTCAGTGGCTGGATGGAGAGACAGCATATTGGGCCTGCCATGCCCATATGCCCCAATTTTTAACCATAGTTTGGGTTGTCCCTTCACTCTTCCCTAGGTCTATGGTTTGCAATTTCTCTTTGGTGGGGGCACATTAGGCAACAACACTGAGAGGAGACCTCCCATCCCACAGCTTGACGAAAAACAATTGGGACTGGACCAAATCCACAGATAGGAAGATTCGTCCATGGACCATGAGGCCTCCCCACATTCCACTGCCATCGTTGATACAAAATCCAGAGACAAAAGCCTGAGGAAGTGCCGCAGATTCGCTCTTTCTTCATATCCTGAAGAGTTCTTCTCATGGTTTGTAGATTCGGCCTGCCATACCTACGTCCCCAAACCTAAGCTGAGTTTGTGTTTTCAGACTTCTGTCCTCAAAGTCCTGGGCCACACACCCTCCAGGCTGGGGCCCCTGGAGCCACATATTAGGACTGTGCCTACCCAATACGTGGGAATTCTGCCCACTACATTTTCCAAAATCGTACAAATTAGCAGAACTCTCCAATGTACCCGAGGCCATCCCAAAAGTATAGGTCTCCCAGCATAAACAAGGGCGGTCTGACACCAGCTGAAATCTACCTCCACTCATACCATAGATGGATGTCCCCAGAGAAGAAATTGAACTACACAGGACCCTAGGCCATAATCGGAACCATTGCTTTGGTTTACAGGCATGTCTCCTCAAAAGTCTGGAATCCAATACCAGCATAGGGGGTTTCCGGAGGCACCCATCAGAACAAATCTCGTCTCCACAAGGAAACTTGTGCATTGGAGCTATGTCAAAAGCTTGGGAGAATACTTCAGGGTCCCGGTGCCACCGCCCCATTCCAAGGCCCTCATGGACACAAACACACATTAGGACCCATCCTCAGGAATGTCCATTTCAACAGCCACCCTTGTTGTTCCCGCAGAGCTATCTGATCTCAACTGTATTGTTTCTAGGAGACAATTGGAATGCGAGGCGGGCTTCCCTGGCATCCATCCTCCAACGCTGCTCTGGAGTCATTCCATATGGCATGTCCTGGAGCTCCCCAACAGGTCTCAATTGTCAGGCAGAAGGAATCCTTGAAGGGGGCATCCCACAACTCCCTACGTGGCAAAACCTCCAAGGCCTTGAGATTCCGCTCCGTTCATGAAGAGGCAGTCATGCACAGAAACTCCAACCTGAGCCAACGTCTGATCCTCGCTGTGACTTCAGATGCTTGAGATATTGGTTCAGATCTGCGGGTGTACCTTCTGTGTCCTCGGCCTGAAGCCCAATTCGAGCTTGTGTTCTCAGACTTCTGTCCTCACACTCCTGGCCCAGAAGCCCTCAAGTTTGGCAATTACGGACCCACAATGCAGCACTCTGCCTGCCCTCTAGAAAAAATATCTTGCCTATTGAGCTGCCCAGGCACCTCAAATGAGGATAAACCTACACGGAACTCGACTGTACCCAAATGATATAGTCTATCCTGGGCACTAATACACTGTCTGACACAACCTGAAGCTGAGCCTCCTGACCAAAACCCAGGCAGCTGACCGCACAGTGAGCAAATCAGACCTGCCATGGTTTTAGTTCGTCATCTCTTCCTAACTACGGTTCAGGACTCAGAATCTAGACATTATCTACAACCACTGCCCAGGGTTGAAAATAATGCAGAAATCAGAACTCCTTCCCCATGGCAAGAGACCTTTTGATTGGCATGTTGTTCAAAGTTCAGTGTAGTTGAAAAAAGTGTGGCCCATGAGGCCCCGCCCATGCTCGCGGGGAAAATTGATCACAAACAAACATTGTGACCCTCAGCCTTAGCTCAGTCCTCAAGTAAGGCCTCTCAGTGGCTGGATGAAGAGACAGCATATTGGGCCTGCCATGCCCCTAGGCCGCAATTTTACCATAGTTTGGGTTGTACCTTCACTCTTTCACAGGGCTCTGCTTTGGAATTCCTCTTTTGTTCGACACCTGAGGTAATGAAACTGAAAGGAGTCTTCCCATTCCACAGATTGACGTAAAACAATTTGGGTCGGGCCAAATCCACAGAGAGGAAAATTCGTCCATGGCCCATGAGGCCCCCCACATTCCACGGCCATCGATGATACAAAATCCAGAGACTAAAGGCTGAGCAAGTTCCTCAGAATCACTCTTTCTTCATATCCTGAAGAGTTCTTCTCATGGTTTGTAGATTGGGCTGCCATACCTACGTCCCCAAACCTAACCTGAGTTTGGGTTTTCAGACTTCTGTCCTCAAAGTCCTGGGCCACACACCGTCAAGGCTGGGGCCCCTGGAGCCACACATTAGGACTGTGCCTGCCCAATCCATGGGAATTCTCCCCATTCCATTGTCCAAAATCTTAAAAATTAAGAGAACTCTCCAAAGACCCCGAGGCCATCCCAATAGTGTAGGTCTCCGGGGACAAACAAGGGAGGTCTGACACCAGTTGAGCATCTACCTCCACACATTCCTTCGATGGATATCACCAGAGAATAAGATTGAACCAGACAGGACCCTAGGCCATAATCGGATCCATTGATTTGGTTTACAGGCATGTATCCTCAAAAGCCAGGATTCCAATACCAGCATAAGGGGTTCCCGAGGCACCCATCAGAACAAATCTCGTCTCCAAAAGGAAACTTGTGCATGGGAGCTATGTCAAAAGCTCAGGAGAATACTTCAGGGTCCCGGTGCCACCGCCCCATTCCAAGGCCCCCATGGACACAAACACACATTAGACCCCAAGCTCAGGAAAGTCCATTTCATCTAGGCCACCCCGGTTGCTCCCACAGAGCCATCCGATCTCAAATGTATTGCTAGGAGACAATTGGAATGCGAGGCAGGCTTCCGGCCATCCATCCTCCAATGGTGCGATGGAGTCATTCCATATGGGATGTCCTGGAGCTGCCCAACAGGTCTCAATTGTCCTGCAGAAGGAATCCTTGAAGGGGGCATCCCACAACTCCCAACGTGGGAAAACCTCCATGGCCTTGAGATTCCGCTCCGTTCATGAAGGGTCAGTCATGCAGAGAAACTCCAACCTGAGCCAACGTCTGATCCTCGCCGTGACTTCAGATGCTTGAGATATTTGTTCAGATCTGCGGGTGTACCTGCCGTGTCCTCGGCCTGAAGCCAAAGTCGAGCTTGTGTTCTCAGACTCCTGTCCTAACACTCCTGGCCCAGAGGCCCTCACTTTTGTCAATTTCGGAACCACAATGCAGCACTCTGCCTGCCCTCTAGAAAAAATATCATGCCTAATGAGCTGCCCAGGCACCGCAAATGAGGATAAACCTACACGGCACTCGACTGTACCAAATTTTATAGTCTAACCTGGGCACTAATGCACTGTCTGACACAACCTGAGCCAGAACCTCCTGACCAAAACCCAGGCAGCTGACCGCTCACTGAGCTTATCAGACCCGCCATGGCCTTAGGTCGTCATCTCTTCCCAACTGCTGCTTTTCAGGCTTCAGGACCTAGACGTTATCTCCAACCGCTGCCCAGGGTTGAAAATGATGCAGAAATCAGAACACCTTCCCCATGGCAAGAGACCTTGTGATTGGCATGTTATCCAAATTCCAGTGTAGTTGAAACCAGTGTGGCCCATGAGCCGCGCCCATGCTCGCAGGCCACATTGGTCACAAACACACATTGTGACCCTCAGCCTGTGCCCAGTTATCAAGTAAGGCCTCAGTTGCTGGATGAAGAGACAGCATATTGGGCCTGCCATGCCCGTAGGCCCCAATTTTTAACCATAGTTTGGTTTGTCCCTTCACTCTTCCCCAGGCCTCCTCTTTGGAATTCCTCTTTGGTTCGGACACCTGAGGTAATAAACCTGAAAGGAGACCTCCCTTCCCACAGATTGACGAAAAAAATTGGAACTGGGCCAAATCCACAGAGAGGAAGATTCGTCCATGGCCCATGAGGCCTACCAACATTCCACGGCCATCGTTGATACAAAATCCAGAGACAAACGCCTGAGCAATTCCTCAGAATCGCTCTTTCTTCATCAACTGAAGAGTTCTTCTCATGGTTTGTAGATTGGGCCTGCCAAACCTACGTCCCCAAACCTAAGCTGAGTTTGTGTTTTCAGAATTCTGTCCTCAAAGTCCTGGGCCACACACCCTCCAGGCTGGGGCCCCTGGAGCCACACATTAGGACTGTGCCTACCCAATCCATTGGAATTCTGCCCCTTCCATTGTCCAAAATCATACGAATTAGGAGAACTCTCCAAAGTCCCCGAGGCCATCCCAATACTGTAGATCTCCGGGGACAAACAAGGGCGGTCTGACACCAGGTGAGCATCTACCTCCACTCATTCCATAGATGGATATCCCCAGAGAAGAAGATTGAACCAGACAGGCCGTAGGCCATAATCGGATCCATTGCTTTCGTTTACAGGCATGTCTCCTCAAAAGCCTGAATTCCAATACCATCATAAGGGGTTTCCTGAGGCACCCATCAGAACAAATCTCGTCTCCAAATTGAAACTTGTGCATGGGAGCTATGTCAAAAGCTTAGGAGAATACTTCAGGGTCCTGGTGCCACCTCCCCATTCCAAGGCCCTCATGGACACAAACACATATTAGGCCCCATCCTCAGGAAAGTCCATTTCAACACAGCCACCAAGGTTTCTCCCGCAGAGCCATCCGATCTCAACTCTCTTGTTGCTATGAGACAATTGAAATGCGAGGTGGGCTTCCCTGGCATCCATCCTCCAAAGTTGCTCTGGCGTCATTCCATATGGGATGTCCTGGAGCTGCCCAACATGTCTCTATTATCCCGCAGAAGGAATCCTTGAAGGGGGCATCCCACAACCCCAACGTTGGAAAACCTGCATGGCCTTGAGATTCCGCTCTGTTCATGAAGGGGCAGTCTTGCACAGAAACTCCAATCTGATCCAACGTCTGATCCTTGCCGTGACTTCAGATGCATGAGATATTGTTTCAGATCTGCAGGGGGGTAACTGCCATGCCCTCGGCCTGAAGCCCAAGTGTAGCTTGTGTTCTCAGACTTCTGTCCTCACACTCCTGGCCGAGAAGACCGCAAATTTGGCAATTCCGGACCCACAATGCAGCACTCTGCCTGCCCTCTAAAAAAATATCTGGCCTAATGAACAGCCCAGGCACCTCAAATGAGGATAAACCTACACGGCACTCGACTGTACCCAAAATATATAGTCTAACCTGAGCACTAATGCACTGTGTGACACAAATGAGCCCGAACCTCCTGACCAACACCCAGGCGGCTGACCGCACAGTGAGCACTTCAGACCCGCCATGGCCTTTGGTCGTCATCTCTTCCCAAGTGCGGTTTTCATGCTTCGGAACCTAGACCTTATTTCCAACCACTGCCCAGGTTTGAAAATGATGCAGAAATCAGAAATCCTTACCCATGGCAAGAGAGCTTGTGATTGGTATGTTGTCCAAAGTCCAGTGCAGTTGAAACCAGTGTGGCCCATGAGGCCCCGCCCATGCTCCCGGGACACATTGGTCACAAACACACATTGTGACCCTAAGCCTGAGACCAGTCTTCAAGTAAGGTCTCTCAGTGGCTGATGAAGAGACAGCATATTGGGCCTTGCATGCCCCTAGGCCCAAATTTTTAACCATATTTGGGTTGTCCCTTCTCACTTCCCTAGGGCTCTGCTTGGAATTCCTCTTTCTTTGGGACACCTAAGGTAACAAACCTGAAAGGGGACCTCCATCACACAGCTTGACGAAAAACAATTGGGACCGGGCCAAATCCACAGAGAGGAATATTCGTCCATGTCCCATGATGCCTCCCCATATACCACGGACATCGTTGATACAAAATCCAGAGACAAAAGCCTGAGCAAGCGCCTCAGACTCGCTCTTTCTTCATATCCTGAAGAGTTCTTCTCATGGTTTGTAGATTGGTCCTGCCATACCTACGTCCCCAAACCTAAGCTGAGTTTGTGTTTTCAGACTTCTGTCCTCAAAGTCCTGGGCCACACACCCTCCAGGCTGGGGCCCCTGGAGCCACACATTAGGACTGTGCCTACCAATCCATGAGAATTCTGCCCATTCCATTGTCCAAAATCGTACAAATTAGGAGAAACCTCCAAAGTCCCTGAGGCCATCCCAATTGTGTAGGTCACCCAGAACAAAGATGGGTTGTCTGACACCAGCTGATAATCTACCACCACTCAGACTATACATGGATGTCCCCAGAGGAGAAGATTGAACCACACAGGACCCTAGGCTATAATAGGATCCAATGCCTTGGTTTACAGGCATGTCTCCTCAAAAGCCTGATTCCAATACGAGCATAGGGGTTTTGCTGAGGCACCTAGCAGAAGTCATCTCGTCTCCACAAGGAAACCTGTGCATGGGAGCCATCCAAAGCATAGGAGAGTACTCAGGGTCCCGGGGTCACCGCCCCATTCCAAGGCCCTCATGGACACAAAAACACATTAGGAACCATCCTCAGGAAAGTCCATTTCAACTCAGCCACCCCGGTTGCTCCCACAGAGCCATCAGCTCTAAACTGTCTTGTTGCCAGGAGACAATTGGAATGCGAGGCGGGCTTCCCAGGCATCCATCCTCGAACGGTGCTCTGGAGTCATTCCATATGGGATGTCCTGGAGCTGTCCAACAGGTCTCAATTGTCCCGCAGAAGGAATCCTTGAAGGGGGCATCCCACAACTCCCAACGTGGGAAAACTTCAGTGGCCTCAGATTCCGCTCCCTTCATGAAGCGGCCGTCATGCACGGAAACTCCGACCTGAGCCAACGTCTGACCTCGCCCTGACTTCAGATGCATGAGTATTGTTTCAGATCTGCAGGGAGTACCTGCCGTGCCCTCGGCCTGAAACCCAAGTCTAGCTTGTCTTCTCAGACTTCCGTCCTCACACTCCTGCCCCCGAAGCCCTCAAGTTTGGCAATAACGGACCCACAATGCAGCACTCTGCCTGCCCTCTACAAAAAAATTATTGCCTCATGAGCTGCCCAGGCACCTTCAATGAGGAAAAACCTCTACAGCACTCGACTTCACCCAAATTATATAGTCTAACCTGGGCACTAATGCACTGTCGGACACAACCTGAGCCCGGACCTCCTGACCAACACCCGGAGAGCAGACCGCACACTAAGCACATAAGACCCGCCATGGCCTTAGGTCATCATCTCTTCCCTACCTCCGTTTTCAGGCCTCAGAACCGAGACATTATCTCCAATAACTGCCCAGGGGTGAGTTTGATGCAGAAATCAGAATACCTCCTTACCCATGGTAAGAAACGTTGTGGTTGGCATGTCGTCCAACGTTCAGTGTAGGAGAAACCAGCATTCACCCTGAGGCCCCGCCCATTCTTGAGTGCGACAAGGGCATATACATGCATTGTGACCCTCAGCATGAGTCCTGTCCTCTAGTAAGTCGTCTCTGTGACTGGACCTTTAGATGTGATAATGGGCTTGATATGTCCCTAAGCCCCAATTTTTAACTAGATTTCTAATTGTCCAGTCACCCCCCCCCAGGGCTTTACTCTGGAATCCCTCATTCGGTGGGACACCTGAGGTTAAAAAGAAAACAACATCAAAAAAAAAAAACAAAAACAAAAAAAAAGAATTCTTCCATCCCACAGAGTGACCCCAAACGCTTTGGACTGGACCAAACCACCAGGAAGTACGACTCATCCACTTCCCATGAGGTCATCCAGAAATTTCACGACCATGAGTGACACGATATCCAGAGACAAAAACTTGAGCAAGAGCCTAACACTCACCTTTTTCTCAAATCCCGAAATGTTCTCCTCATGTTCTGTAGATAAGTCCTGCCATACCTATGACCTGAAACATAAGCCAAGTTTGTGTTTTCAGACAACGATCCAAAAAGCCCTGGCCTACACAACCTACAAGCTCAGGCCCCTGAAGCCAAACCTGAGGACTGTACTTGCCCTCTCCAAGGGAATTGTCTGTGCCTATTCCAATGGCCACATCCCTTCTAATAGGATAAACCTCCACAGTCCCTGATCCATCTCATTAGTGGTGGCTTTCCAGGTAAAACAGGGGCAATCTGAGCCCATCTGAGCACCTACCTGTACTCAGACCCATAGACAGATGTCCCCAGAGGTAAAAAGAAAGAACAGGCCCCTAGGCACTAATCATATCCATTGCTTTTGTTTCCAGGCATCTCTCCTCAGAGGCCTGGATTTCAAAACCAGCATATGGCTGTTTCTTGACTCACCCATCAGAAAACATCTCATCTACACATGGGAAACTTGCACGTTGGAGCTGTGTCAAAGCCTCTGTTTAGGAGAACCCTTCAGGGCCCCAGTGCCACCGCTTCATTCCAAGGTCTCCATAGACACAAAAGCACATTAGGACCCATCCATAGGAGAGTCCATTTCAACTCAGCCTCCTCGGTTGATCCCCCAGATCCAGCAGATCTAACCTGTCTTGTTTCTAGGAAACAATTGGAATGCGAGGTGGGCTACCCAGCCATGCATCCTTAGAACCCTGCTCAGAATCATTGGCCTGGAGCCAAACAACAGGTCTCAATTGTCCTGCAGAAGACACTTTGCAGTTTGGAGCTTCTCACAAATCCCATCGTGGGAAAACCCCCATGGCCTCGTGATGCCGCCCCTTCGTGAAGGGGCCATCAGGGACAGAAACACCAACTTGTGCGATCGTCTGATCCTCGCCCTGACTTCAGATGCACGAGATCTCGATTCAGGTCTGTAGATTGTGCCATCGCTGATACAAAATCCAGAGACAAAAACCTGAGCAAGCGCCTCCGACTCGCACTTTCTTCATATCCTGAAGAGTTCTTCTCATGGTTTGTAGATCGGATCTGCCATACCAACGTCCCCAAACCTAAGCTGAGTTTGTGTTTACAGACTTCTGTCCTCAAAGGCCAGGGCCACACACCCTCCAGGCTGGGGCCCCTGGAGCCACACATTAGGACTGTGCCTACCAATCCATGGGAATTCTGCCCATTCCATTGTCCAAAATCATACAAATTAGGAGAAACCTCCAAAGTCCCTGAAGCCATCCCAATCGTGTAGGTCGCCCGGAACAAACAAGGGCTGTCTGACACCAGCTGATAATCTACCTCCACTCATACCATAAATGGATGTCCCCAGAGGAGAAGATTGAACCAGACAGGACCCTAGGCCATAATAGAATCCATTGCCTTGGTTTACAGGCATGTCTCCTCAAAAGCCTGATTCCAATACGAGCATGGGGATTTTGCTGAGGCACCCAGCAGAACTCATCTCGTCTCCACAAGGAAACCTGTGCATGGGAGCCATGTCCAAAGCATAGGAGAGTACTTCAGGGTCCCGGTGCCACCGCCCCATTCCAAGGCCCTCATGGACACAAAAACACATTAGGACCCATCCTCATGGGAGTCCATTTCAACTCAACCACCCCGGTCGCTCCCGCAGAGCCATCAGATCTAAACTGTCTTGTTGCTAGGAGACAATTGGAATGCGAGGCGGGCTTCCCAAGCATCCATCCTCGAACGGTGCTCTGGAGTCATTCCTATGGGATGTCCTGGAGCTGTCCAACAGGTCTCAATTGTCCCGCAGAAGGAATCCTTGAAGGGGGCATCCCACAACTCACAACGTGGGAAAACTTCAATGGCCTCGAGATTCTGCTCCCTTCATGAAGCAGCCGTCATGCACGGAAACTCCGACCTGAGCCAACGTCTGATCCTCGCCCTGACTTCAGATGCATGAGTATTGGTTCAGATCTGCAGGGAGTACCTGCCGTGCCCTCGGCCTGAAACCCAAGTCTAGCTTGTCTTCTCAGACTTCCGTCCTCACACTCCTGCCCCCGAAGCCCTCAAGTTTGGCAATAACGGACCCACAATGCAGCACTCTGCCTGCCCTCTAGAATAAAATTATTGCCTCATGAGCTGCCCAGGCACCTTCAATGAGGATAAACCTCCACAGCACTCGACTTCACCCAAATTATATAGTCTAACCTGGGCACTAATGCACTGTCGGACACAACCTGAGCCCGGACCTCCTGACCAACACCCAGAAAGCAGACCGCACACTGAGCACATAAGACCCGCCATGGCCTTAGGTCATCATCTCTTCCGTACCTCAGATTTCAGTCCTCAGAACCGAGACCTTATCTCCAATCACTGCCCAGAGGTGAGTGTGATGCAGAAATCAGAACACCTCCTTACCCATGGTAAGAAACGTTGTGGTTGGCACGTCGTCCAACGTTCAGTGTAGGAGAAACCAGCATTCACCCTGAGGCCCCGCACATTCTTGAGTGCGACAAGGGCATAAACACGCATTGTGACCCTCAGCATGAGTCCTGTCCTCTAGTAAGTCCTCTCAGTGACTGGACCATTAGATGTGATAATGGGCTTGATATGTCCCTAAGCCCCAATTTTTAACCAGATTTCTGATTGTCCAGTCACCCCCCACCCCAGTGCTCTACTCTGGAATCCCTCATTCGGTGGGACACCTGAGGTTAAAAAGAAAACAACATAAAAAAAAAAAAAACCGGACTTCTTCCATCCCACAGAGTGACCCCAAACGCTTTGGACTGGGCCAAACCACCAGGAAGTACTACTCGTCCATTTCCCATGAAGTCATTCAGAAATTTCACGACCATGAGTGACACGATATCCAGAGACAAAAACTTGAGCAAGAGCCTCACACTCGCCCTTTTCTCAAATCCCGAAAAGTTCTCCTCATGGTCTGTAGATAAGTCCTGCCATACCTATGACCTGAAACATAAGCCAAGTTTGTGTTTTCAGACAACTGTCCAAACATCCCTTGCCTACACAACCTACAGGCTCAGGCCCCTGGAGCCAAACCTGAGGACTTTACTTGCCCTCTCCAAGGGAATTCTGTGTTCCTATTCCAATAGCCACATCCCTTCTAATAGGATAAACCTCCACAGTCCCTGATCCATCTCATTAGTGGTGGCTTCCCAGGTAAAACAGGGGCAATCTGAGCCCATCTGAGCACCTACCTGTACTCAGACCCATAGACAGATGTCCCCAGAGGTAAAAAGGAAAGAACAGGCCCCTAGGCACTAATCATATCCATTGCTTTGGTTTCCAGGCATCTCTCCTCAGAGGCCTGGATTTCAATACCAGCATATGGCTGTTTCTTGACTCACCCATCAGAAAACATCTCATCTACACATGGGAAACTAGCACGTTGGAACTGTGTCAAAGCCTCTGTTTAGGAGAACCCTTCAGGGCCCCAGTGCTACCGCTTAATTCCAAGGTCTCCATAGACACAAAAGCACATTAGGACCCATCCATAGGAGAGTCCATTTCAACTCAGCCTCCTCGGTTGATCCCCCAGATCCAGCAGATCTAACCTGTCTTGTTTCTAGGAGACAATTGGAAGGCGAGTTGGGCTACCCAGCCATGCATCCTTAGAACCCGGCTCAGAATCATTGGCCTGGAGCCAAACAACAGGTCTCAATTGTCCTGCAGAAGACACTTTGCAGTTTTTGAGCTTTTCACAAATCCCATCGTGGGAAAACTCCTTGGCCTCGTGATGCCTCCCCTTCGTGAAGGGGCCATCAGGGACAGAAACACCAACTTGAGCGATCGTCTGATCCTCGCCCTGACTTCAGATGCACGAGATCTCGATTCAGGTCTGTAGATTGTGCCATCGATGATACAAAATCCAGAGACAAAAACCTGAGCAAGCGCCTCAGACTCGCACTTTCTTTATATCCTGAAGAGTTCTTCTCATGTTTTGTTGATCGTGCCTGCCATACCTACGTCCCCAAACCTAACTGAGATTGTGTTTTCAGACTTCTATCCTCAATGTCCAGGGCCACACACCCTCCAGGCTGGGGCCCCTGGAGCCACACATTAGGACGGTACCTACCAATCCATGGGAATTCTGCACATTCCATTGTCCAAATCGTACAAATTAGGAGAAACCTCCAAAGTCCCTGAGGCCATCCCAATCGTGTAGGTCGCCCGGAACAAACAAGGGCTGTCTGACACCAGCTGATAATCTACCTCCACTCATACCATAAATGGATGTCCCCAGAGGAGAAGATTGAACCAGACAGGACCCTAGGCCATAATAGGATCCATTGCCTTGGTTTACAGGCATGTCTCCTCAAAAGCCTGATTCCAATACGAGCATAGGGGTTTTGCTGAGGCACCCAGCAGAACTCATCTTGTCTCCACAAGGAAATCTGTGCATGGGAGCCATGTCCAAAGCATAGGAGAGTACTTCAGGGTCCCGGTGCCACCGCCCCATTCCAAGGCCCTCATGGACACAAAAACACATTAGGACCCATCCTCAGGGGAGTCCATTTCAACTCAGCCACCCCGGTCGCTCCCGCAGAGCCATCAGATCAAAACTGTCTTGTTGCTAGGAGACAATTGGAATGCGAGGCAGGCTTCCCAAGCATCCATCCTCGAACGGTGCTCTGGAGTTATTCCATATGGGATGTCCTGGAGCTGTCCAACAGGTCTCAATTTTCCCGCAGAAGGAATCCTTGAAGGGGACATCCCACAACTCCCAACCTGGGAATACTTCAGTGGCCTCGAGATTCCGCTCCCTTCATGAAGCGGCCGTCATGCACGGAAACTCCGACCTGAGCCAACGTCTGATCCTCGCCCTGACTTCAGATGCATGAGTATTGGTTCAGATCTGCAGGGAGTACCTGCCGTGCCCTCGGCCTGAAACCCAAGTCTAGCTTGTCTTCTCAGACTTCCGTCCTCACACTCCTGCCCCCGAAGCCCTCAAGTTTGGCAATTCCGGACCCAAAATGCAGCACTCTGCCTGCCCTCTAGAAAAAAATTATTGCCTCATGAGCTGCCCAGGCACCTTCAATGAGGAAAAACCTCCACAGCACTCGACTTCACCCAAATTATATAGTCTAACCTGGGCACTAATGCACTGTCGGACACAACCTGAGCCCGAACCTCCTGACCAACACCCGGAAAGCAGACCACACACTGAGCACATAAGACCCGCCATGGCCTTAGGTCATCATCTCTTCCCTACCTCAGATTTCAGGCCTCAGAACCGAGACATTATCTCCAATCACTGCCCAGGGGTGAGTGTGATGCAGAAATCAGAACACCTCCTTACCCATTGTAAGAAACCTTGTGGTTGGCACGTCGTCCAACGTTCAGTGTAGGAGAAACCAGCATTCACCCTGAGGCCCCGCCCATTCTTGAGTGCGACAAGGGCATAAACACGCATTGTGACCCTCAGCATGAGTCCTGTCCTCTAGTAAGTCCTCTCAGTGACTGGACCATTAGATGTGATAATGGGCTTGATATGTCCCTAAGCCCCAATTTTTAACCAGATTTCTGATTGTCCAGTCACCCCCCCTCCAGGGCTCTACTCTGGAATCCTTCATTCGGTGGGACACCTGAGGTTAAAAAGAAAACAACATAAAAAAAAAAAAAACCGGACTTCTTCCATCCCACAGAGTGACCCCAAACGCTTTGGACTGGGCCAAACCACCAGGAAGTACTACTCGTCCATTTCCCATGAAGTCATCCAGAAATTTCACGACCATGAGTGACACGATATCCAGAGACAAAAACTTGAGCAAGAGCCTCACACTCGCCCTTTTCTCAAATCCCGAAAAGTTCTCCTCATGGTCTGTAGATAAGTCCTGCCATACCTATGACCTGAAACATAAGCCAAGTTTGTGTTTTCAGACAACTGTCCAAACAGCCCTTGCCTACACAACCTACAGGCTCAGGCCCCTGGAGCCAAACCTGAGGACTGTACTTGCCCTCTCCAAGGGAATTGTGTGTGCCTATTCCAATGGCCACATCCCTTCTAATAGGATAAACCTCCACAGTCCCTGATCCATCTCATTATTGGTGGCTTTCCAGGTAAAACAGGGGCAATCTGAGCCCATCTGAGCACCTACCTGTACTCAGACCCATAGACAGATGTCCCCAGAGGTAAAAAGGAAAGAACAGGCCCCTAGGCACTAATCATATCCATTGCTTTGGTTTCCAGGCATCTCTCCTCAGAGGCCTGGATTTCAATACCAGCATATGGCTGTTTCTTGACTCACCCATCAGAAAACATCTCATCTACACATGGGAAACTTGCACGTTGGAGCTGTGTCAAAGCCTCTGTTTTGGAGAACCCTTCTGGGCCCAAGTGCCACCGCTTCATTCCAAGGTCTCCATAGACACAAAAGCACATTAGGACCCATCCATAGGAGAGTCCATTTCAACTCAGCCTCCTCGGTTGATCCCCCAGATCCAGCAGATCTAACCTGTCTTGTTTCTAGGAGACCATTGGAATGCGAGGTGGGCTACCCAGCCATGCATCCTTAGAACCCTGCTCAGAATCATTGGCCTGGAGCCAAACAACAGGTCTCAATTGTCCTGCAGAAGACACTTTGCAGTTTGGAGCTTCTCACAAATCCCATCGTGGGAAAACCCCCATGGCCTCGTGATGCCGCCCCTTCGTGAAGGGGCCATCAGGGACAGAAACACCAACTTGAGCGATCGTCTGATCCTCGCCCTGACTTCAGATGCACGAGATCTCAATTCAGGTCTGTAGATTGTGCCATCGCTGATACAAAATGCAGAGACAAAAACCTGAGCAAGCGCCTCAGACTCGCACTTTCTTTATATCCTGAAGAGTTCTTCTCATGCTCTGTAGATCGGGCCTGCCATACCTACGTCCCCAAACATAAGCTGAGTTTGTGTTTTCAGACTTCTGTGCTCAAAGTCCAGGGTCACACACCCTCCAGGCTGGGGCCCCTGGAGCCACACATTAGGACTGTGCCTACCAATCCATGGGAATTCTGCCCATTCCATTGTCCAAAATCGTACAAATTAGGAGAAACCTCCAAAGTCCCTGAGGCCATCCCAATCGTGTAGGTCGCCCGGAACAAACAAGGGCTGTCTGACACCAGCTGATAATCTACCACCACTCAGACTATACATGGATGTCCCCAGAGGAGAAGATTGAACCACACAGGACCCTAGGCCATAATAGGATCCAATGCCTTGGTTTACAGGCATGTCTCCTCAAAAGCCTGATTCCAATACGAGCATAGGGGTTTTGCTGAGGCACCTAGCAGAACTCATCTCGTCTCCACAAGGAAACCTGCGCATGGGAGCCATCCAAAGCATAGGAGAGTACTCAGGGTCCCGGGGCCACCGCCCCATTCCAAGGCCCTCATGGACACAAAAACACATTAGGACCCATCCTCAGGAAAGTCCATTTCAACTCAGCCACCCCGGTTGCTCCCGCAGAGCCATCAGATCTAAACTGTCTTGTTGCTAGGAGACAATTGGAATGCGAGGCGGGCTTCCTAGGCATCATCCTCGAACTGTACTCTGGAGTCATTCCATATGGGATGTCCTGGAGCTGTCCAACGGTCTCAATTGTTCCGCAGAAGGAATCCTTGAAGGGGACATCCCACAACTCCCAACGTGGGAAACTTCAGTGGCCTCGAGATTCCGCTCCCTTAATGAAGCGGCCGTCATGCACGGAAACTCCGACCAGAGCCAACGTCTGATCCTCGCCCTGACTTCAGATGCATGAGTATTGGTTCAGATCTGCAGGGGGTACCTGCCGGGCCCTCGGCCTGAAACCCAAGTCTAGCTTGTCTTCTCAGACTTCCGTCCTCACACTCCTGTCCCCGAAGCCCTCAAATTTGGCAATTCCGGACCCAAAATGCAGCACTCTGCCTGCCCTCTAGAAAAAATTATTGCCTCATGAGCTGCCCAGGCACCTTCAATGAGGATAAACCTCCACAGCACAAGAATTCACCCAAATTATATAGTCTAACCTGGGCACTAATGCACTGTCGGACCCAACCTGAGCCCGGACCTCCTGAACAACACCTGGAAAGCAGACCGCACACTGAGCACATAAGACCCACCATGGCCTTAGGTCATCATCTCTTCCCTACTTCACTTTTCAGGCCTCAGAACCGAGACATTATCTCCAATCACTGCCCTGGGGTGAGTGTGATGCAGAAATCAGAACACCTCCTTACCCATGGTAAGAAACCTTGTGGTTGGCACGTCGTCCAACGTTCAGTGTAGGAGAAACCAGCATTCACCCTGAGGCCCCGCCCATTCTTGAGTGCGACAAGGGCATAAACACGCATTGTGACCCTCAGCATGAGTCCTGTCCTCTAGTAAGTCCTCTCAGTGACTGGACCATTAGATGTGATAATGGACTTGATATGTTCCTAAGCCCCAATTTTTAACCAGATTTCTGATTGTCCAGTCACCCCCCCGCCCAGGGCTCTACTCTGGAATCCCTCATTTGGTGGGACACCTAAGGTTAAAAAGAAAATAACCTCAAAAAAAAAAAAAAACAAAAAAACCGGAATTCTTCCATCCCACAGAGTGACCCCAAATGCTTTGGACTGGGTCAAACCACCAGGAAGTACTACTCGTCCGTTTCCCATGAAGTCATCCAGAAATTTCACGACCATGAGTGACATGATATCCAGAGACAAAAACTTGAGCAAGAGCCTCACACTCGCCCTTTTCTCAAATCCCGAAATGTTCTCCTCATGGTCTGTAGATAAGTCCTGCCATACCTATGACCTGAAACATAAGCCAAGTTTGTGTTTTCAGACAACTGTCCAAACAGCCCTGGCCTACACAACCTACAGGCTCAGGCCCCTGGAGCCAAACC
Organism: Mustela nivalis; assembly: GCF_964662115.1. Lineage (NCBI taxonomy): Eukaryota > Metazoa > Chordata > Mammalia > Carnivora > Mustelidae > Mustela > Mustela nivalis. The sequence continues at coordinate 41,934 of NW_028135577.1, forward strand.
TGAGGACTGTACTTGCCCTCTCCAAGGGAATTGTGTGTGCCTATTCCAATGGCCACATCCCTTCTAATAGGATAAACCTCCAAATTCCCTGATCCATGTCATTAGTGGTGGCTTCCCAGGTAAAACAGGGGCAATCTGAGCCCATCTGAGCACCTACCTGTACTCAGACCCATAGACAGATGTCCCCAGAGGTAAAAAGGAAAGAACAGGCCCCTAGGCACTAATCATATCCATTGCTTTGGTTTCCAGGCATCTCTCCTCAGAGGCCTGGATTTCAAAACCAGCATATGGCTGTTTCTTGACTCACCCATCAGAAAACATCTCATCTACACATGGGAAACTTGCACTTTGGAGCTGTGTCAAAGCCTCTGTTTAGGAGAATCCTTCTGGGCCCCAGTGCCACCTCTTCATTCCAAGGTCTCCATAGACACAAAAGCACATTAGGACCCATCCATAGGAGAGTCCATTTCAACTCAGCCTCCTCGGTAGCTCCCCCAGATCCAGCAGATCTAACCTGTCTTGTTTCTAGGAGACCATTGGAATGCGAGGTGGGCTACCCAGCCATGCATCCTTAGAACCCTGCTCAGAATTATTGGCCTGGAGCCAAACAACAGGTCTCAATTGTCCTGCAGAAGACACTTTGCAGTTTGGAGCTTCTCACAAATCCCATCGTGGGAAAACTCCCATGGCCTCGTGATGCCGCCCCTTCGTGAAGGGGCCATCAATGACAGAAACACCAACTTGAGCGATCGTCTGATTCTCGCCCTGACTTCAGATGCACGAGATCTCGATTCAGGTCTGTAGATTGTGCCATCGCTGATACAAAATCCAGAGACAAAAACCTGAGCAAGCGCCTCAGACTCGCACTTTCTTCATATCCTGAAGAGTTCTTCTCATGGTTTGTAGATCGGATCTGCCATACCAACGTCCCCAAACATAAGCTGAGTTTGTGTTTTCAGACTTCTGTCCTCAAAGTCCAGGGCCACACACCCTCCAGGCTGGGGCCCCTGGAGCCACACATTAGGACTGTGCCTACCAATCCATGGGAATTCTGCCCATTCCATTGTCCAAAATCGTACAAATTAGGAGAAACCTCCAAAGTCCCTGAGGCCATCCCAATCGTGCAGGTCGCCCGGAACAAACAAGGGCTGTCTGACACCAGCTGATAATCTACCTCCACTCATACCATAAATGGATGTCCCCAGAGGAGAAGATTGAACCAGACAGGACCCTAGGCCATAATAGGATCCATTGCCTTGGTTTACAGACATGTCTCCTCAAAAGCCTGATTCCAATACGAGCATAGGGGTTTTGCTGAGGCACCCAGCAAAACTCATCTCGTCTCCACAAGGAAACCTGTGCATGGGAGCCATGTCCAAAGCATAGGAGAGTACTCAGGGTCCCGGGGCCACCGCCCCATTCCAAGGCCCTCATGGACACAATAACACATTAGGACCCATCCTCAGGGGAGTCCATTTCAACTCAGCCACCCCGGTCGCTCCCGCAGAGCCATCAGATCTAAACTGTCTTGTTGCTAGGAGACAATTTGAATGCGAGGCGGGCTTCCCAAGCATCCATCATCGAACGGTGCTCTGGAGTCATTCTATATGGGATGTCCTGGAGCTGTCCAACAGGTCTCAATTGTCCCGCAGAAGGAATCCTTGAAGGGGGCATCCCACAACTCCCAACGTGGGAAAACTTCAGTGTCCTCGAGATTCCCCTCCCTTCATGAAGCGGCCGTCATGCACGGAAACTCCGACCTGAGCCAACGTCTGATCCTCGCCCTGACTTCAGATGCATGAGTATTGGTTCAGATCTGGAAGGGGTACCTGCCGTGCACTCGGCCTGAAACCCAAGTCTAGCTTGTCTTCTCAGACTTCCGTCCTCACACTCCTGCCCCCGAAGCCCTCAAGTTTGGCAATTCCAGACCCAAAATGCAGCACTCTGCCTGCCCTCTAGAAAAAAATTATTGCCTCATGAGCTGCCCATGCACCTTCAATGAGGAAAACCTCCACAGCACTCGATTTACCCAAATTATATAGTCTAACCTGGGCACTAATGCACTGTCGGACACAACCTGAGCCCGGACCTCCTGACCAACACCCGGAAAGCAGACCGCACACTGAGCACATAAGACCCACCATGGCCTTAGGTCATCATCTTTTCCCTACCTCAGTTTTCAGGCCTCAGAACCGAGACATTATCTCCAATCACTGCCCAGGGGTGAGTGTGATGCAGAAATCAGAACACCTCCTTACCCATGGTAAGAAACCTTGTGGTTGGCACGTCGTCCAATGTTCAGTGTAGGAGAAACCAGCATTCACCCTGAGGCCCCGCCCATTCTTGAGTGCGACAAGGGCATAAACATGCATTGTGACCCTCAGCATGAGTCCTGTCCTCTAGTAAGTCCTCTCAGTGACTGGACCATTAGATGTCATAATGGGCTTGATATGTTCCTAGGCCCCAATTTTTAACCAGATTTCTGATTGTCCAGTCACCCCCACCCCAGGGCTCTACTCTGGAGTCCCTCATTTGGTGCGACACCTGAGGTTAAAAAGAAAACAACATCAAAAAAAAAAAAACGGACTTCTTCCATCCCACAGTGTGACCCCAAACGCTTTGTTGGACCAAACCACCAGGGAGTAAGACTCGTCCATTTCCCATGAAGTCACCCAGAAATTTCACGACCATGAGTGACACGATATCCAGAGACAAAAACTTGAGCAAGAGCCTCACACTCGCCCTTTTCTCAAATCCCAAAAAGTTTTCCTCATGGTCTGTAGATAAGTCCTGCCATCCCTATGACCTGAAACATAAGCCAAGTTTGTGTTTTCAGACAACTGTCCAAACAGTCCTGGTCTACTCAACCTACAGGCTCAGGCCCCTGGAGCCAAACCTGAGGACTGTACTTGCCCTCTCCAAGGGAATTGTGTGTGCCCCTTCCAATGGCTACATCCCTTCTAATAGGATAAACCTCCAAAGTCCCTGATCCATCTCATTAGTGGTGGCTTCCCAGGTAAAACAGGGGCAATCTGAGCCCATCTGAGCACCTACCTGTACTCAGACCCATAGACAGATGTCCCCAGAGGTTAAAAGGAAAGAACAGGCCCCTAGGCACTAATCATATCCATTGCTTTTGTTTCCAGGCATCTCTCCTCAGAGGCCTGGATTTCAAAACCATCATATGGCTGTTTCTTGACTCACCCATCAGAAAATATCTCATCTACACATTGGAAACTTGCACGTTGGAGCTTTTTTAAAGGCTCTGTTTAGGAGAACCCTTCAGAGCCCCAGTGCCACCGCTTCATTCCAAGGTCTCCAAAGACACAAAAGCACAATAGGACCCATCTACAGGAGAGTCCATTTCAACTCAGCTTCCTCGGTTTCTCCCCTAGATCCAGCAGAACTAACCTGTCTAGTTGCTAGGAGACAATTGGAATGCGAGGTGGGCTACCCAGCCATCCATCCTTAGAACCCTGCTCAGAATCATTAGTCTGGAGCCAACAACAGGTCTCAATTGTCCTGCAGAAGACACTTTGCAGTTTGGACCTTCTCACAATTCCCATTGTGGGAAAACCGCCATGGCCTCGTGATCCCCCCCTTCATGAGGGCGCTATCAGGGTCAGAAATTCCAACCTGAGCAATCGTCTGATCCTCGCCATGACTTCAGATGCACGAGATCTCTATTCAGTTCTGTAGATTGTGCCTGCCATGTCCTCACCCAGAAACCTAAGCCTAGCTTGTGTTCTCAGACTTCTTTCCTCAGACTACTGACCAAGAAGCCCTCCAATTTGGCAATCCAGAACTACAAAGCAGCACTCTGCCTGCCCTCCAGAAGAAACACATTGCCCTCTGGGGCTACCAAGTAACCCCAAGTGAGGATCAACCTGCACCTACCTTGGCTGTACCCCAAATACATAGGCTGACCAGGGCACTAATGCCCTTTCTGACACAGCCTGAGCCTAGAACTCCTGGCCCCACCAAGACAGCTGGCCGCACACTGAGCACATCGAGCCGCCATGGCCTTAGAACGTCATCTCTTTCCACCTCGGTTTTCAGGCTTTAGAACCTAGACCTTATCTCTATTCACTGCCTAGGTCTGAACGTAATGCAGAAATCAGAAATCCTTCCCCAGGGCAAGAAACCTTGTGGTTGGCATGTTGTGCAACGTTCAGTGTAGTTGAAACCAGTGTGGCACATGAGGCCCCGTGCATGCTTGCTTTCCAAGCCCCCATACACCCAATCCTCACCAGTGTTTGAGTTTTCCGGTCACCCCGCCCGTACCTGGGGCTCTGCTCTGGAATCCCTTTCTTGGAGAGACACATGAGCCAGAAAACACAACTCCACCCTTCCCACAAAATGACCCCAAACTCTTGGAAGCTGGGACAAATACCCAGAGAGGGATACTCGTCCATAGTCCCTGAGGCAACCCCTCCTATCCACGGCTATCCCGGACACAACATCCAGAGACAAAAGCCTGAAGGAACGCCTCCCACTCGCCCTTGTTTCAGAGGCCCAGGAGCTCCCTCTTGGGCTGTACATCCGGTCTGCCATACGCTAGGCGCCACGCATAAGCTGAGTTTGTGTATTCAGACTTCTGTGCCCACAGCCTGGACCCACACAACCTCCAGGCTAGGGCCTCTGGAGCCACAGCGAAAGATTGTGCCTGCCCTCTCCAAGGAAATTGTGCCCAATCCATTGACCACAACCCTACAGGTTAGGGAAAAGCTCCAAGGCCCCTGAGGTCATCAATAGTGTAGGCCACCCTGGAATAAGAGGGGCTCTCTGACACCAGCGGAGCATCTATATCCACTTAGACTCTCAGACAGTGTCCCCAGAGACAGAAGGTTGAAATGGACAGGCCTCCAGGCCCCCGCTTCATGAAGGTGCCATCATAGACACATACGCCAGCCTCAGCCAACATCTGATCCTCAGCCTGACTTCAGATGCAGGAGATTTTGATTCAGCCTCTGCCTAGTGGGCCTGCTCTGCCCTTGGCTCCAATCCTCACTTTAGCTTGTGTTCCTAGACTTCCGTCCTCACACTCCTGGCCAGCAAACCCTCCCTACTGGGAATTCTGGGGCCACAATGAAGCACTCTGCCTGCCACCCAGGAGAAAAACATTGTCTATGGTGCTGCCCAGAAACCCCAAATGAGGATCAAACTGTTTGGCCCTCGGCAACACCCCAATTGCATAGGCTACCTTAAACACTAATGCTCTTTCGCAAATAGCCTGAGCCCAGACCTTCCAACAGACACCGAAACAGCTGGCTGCACACCCAGCACATTGGACCCGCCACTGCCTTAGTCCACCATCCATTCCCAACCTGGGTTTTCAGTCTTCGGATCCTAGACTTATCTCCAATCCCTGCACAGGGGGGAACCTGATGCACAAGTCAGAACCCCTCCTTCCCCATGGCAAGAAACCTTGCTGCTGGCAGTGAGTCCAACCTTCAGTGTAGAAAAAAACGGCATGGCCCATGAGGCCACGACCATGCGTGAGCGCCGCCTTGGGCACCAACACACATTGTAACCCTCAGCGTGAGTTCCTTATTCAAGTAACGCCTCTCAGTGACTGGACCAAGAGCCCGCATATGTGGCTTGCCATGCCCATAGGCACCCAGGACTAACTAGATGGTGTGTATTCCAGTTGAGGGATCCCATTGCTTTGCTCTAGAGTCCCTCTCTTGGGGGGTCCCTTGTGGCAGAAAACAGTACTCTTCCCTTCCCACAGAATGAACCAAAACACTTGGGAGCTTGGACAATCCCCCGAGAGGAAGGGTCTTCCTCAGCCCCTGAAGCAACCCCTACCCTGAACGGCCACTGTGAACGCAACACCCAGAGACAAAAGCCTGAGCAACTGCCTCCCACTTGCCCTCCTTTGATATCCAGAGGATCTCCCCTCACGGAGTGGTGATCAGGCCTGCCATTACCTTGGCCCCTAGCTGAACCAAGTTTGCTTTTTCAGACATCTGTCCCCACAGCCCTGGCAAACACAGCCTCTAGGCTGGGTCCTCTGGAGCATTACCACAGGAACGTGCCTGCTCTCTCCTGGGAAACTGTGTCCATTCCTTTGGCGTCACACCTCCAGAATATAAGAAACCTCAAGGCCCCCGAGGACATCCCACTACTGGGAGCCTCCCTGGACACACAGGGGCATTCTGACACAAGCTGAGCAGCTACCTCCACGAAGGCATGCATACAGATGTCAACAGAGATAGAAGGTTGAGCTGGACAGGCCCTTAGGGCCTAATCTCAACTCTTGCTTTGTTTTCCAGGTGTCACTCCTCAGAGGCTTTGGTTCGAAGAACAGGATATGGGGCTTTCCTGAGGCACTGAACAGAACTCCTCTCGTCTCCACATGGGAAGCTTCCTTGTTGAAGCCATGTCAAACACCTCAGGTTGGAGAATCCTGCAGAGTCCCTGAGCCACTTCCACATTCCAAGGTCTCCCAGGCCACCAAGCCACAGTAGGACTCATCTTCAGGAGAGTCCATTTCAACTCTCCCCTCTGGGTAGCTCACCCAGGAGCCCACAGATTGAGCCAACCTTGTCCTGACTAAACAGTGGGAATATGAGGTGGCGTTCCCAGGCATCCATGCTTAGACACCTGCTCTCGAGTCTTTCCGTATGGGGCCTCCTGGAACCATCCAAGAGGACTCGACAGTCGTGCAGAAGGAAACCTTGAGGTTTGGAGTAGTTCACAAATCCCATCGTAGGCAAACATCCCTGGCCTCATGAAAAACCCACACCCTTCAGGAAGATGCCATGCTGGACAAAAACTCTAGCCTGAGGCACGTCTCATATTTGACATGACCTCAAAGCAGGAGATATCGATTCAGCCTCTGCAGTGTGGGCCTGCCATGCCCTCGGTCCCAAACCTCACGCTAGCTTGTGTTTTCAGACTTGCTTCCTCACACTCCTGGCAAACAAGCCCTCCGGACTATGAACTCCAGAACCACAACCCAGCCCAGTGTCTGCCCAATGGAAGAAAAACGTTTCCCTGTTGGGTTCTCCAGAAAACCCAGATGAGGATCAACCTGCTCGGGCTTCGACGGTCCCCGAAATGGATAGGCTGCTCTGGGCACTCATGCTCTGTCTGACACAGCCTGAAGCCAGATGTCCAGACAGACAAGGAGACAGCTGGCCGCATACCCAGCACTTCGGACACGCCATGGTCTTATGCAGTCAATTCTTCCTAACCTTAGTTTTCAGATATCTGAACCTAGACATTATATCAATTCTCCACACAACTGGGTATCGCAGGCACAAAACAGAACTCCTCCTTCCCCATGGTTGTAAAGCTTGCTCTTGGCATGGAATCACAACTTCAGGGTGGGAGAAACCTTCCTGGTCCCTGATGCCACGCCCAAACTTGAGTGCTGCTTGGGCACAAATTCACACTGTGACCCTCAGCATGAGCCCCATGTCAAAGAAAGGCCTGTCAGGGCCTGGACCAAGAGCCCACATATGGGGCTTGCAAAGCCCATATGCTCCCAATCCTCACTAGTGTTTGAGTTTACCAGTCGCCCAGCCCATACCAGGGGCTCTGCTCTGGAATCCCTTTCTTGGAGAGACACATGAGCCAGAAAACACGACTCCACCCTTACCACAAAATGACCCCAAACTCTTGGGAGCTGGGACAAATCCCCAAAGAGCGATACTCGTGCACAGTCCCTGAGGCCACCCCTCCTATCCACGGCTATCCCGGACACAACATCCAGAGACAAAAGCCTGAAGGAACGCCTCCCACTCGCCCTTGTTTAAGAGGCCCAGGAGCTCCCTCTCGGGCTGTACATGCGGCCTGCCATACGCTAGGCGCCACGCATAAGCTGAGTTTGTGTTTTCAGACTTCTGTGCCCACAGCCTGGACCCACACAACCTCCAGGCTAGGGCCTCTGGAGCCACAGCGAAAGATTGTGCCTGCCCTCTCCAAGGAAATTGTGCCCAATCCATTGACCACAACCCTACAGGTTAGGGAAAAGCTCCAAGGCCCCTGAAGTCATCAATAGTGTAGGCCACCCTGGACTAAGAGGGGCTCCCTGACACCAGCGGAGCAACTATCTCCACTTAGACTCTCAGACAGTGTCCCCAGAGACAGAAGGTTGAAATGGACAGGCCCCCAGGCCCTAATCTGAACCTTAGATTTGGTTTCCATGTGTCCGTCCTCAGAGGACTGTTTTCGTAGACCAGCACACGGGGCTTTTCTGAGGCACCAAAGAAACCTCTCTCGTCTCCACATGGGGAGCTTACTTACTGGGGACGTATCAAACCCTTCAGGTAGGAGAGTTCCGCAGGGCCACTGAACAACCTGCACATTCCAAGGTCTCCATGGACACAAACGCAAATTACGACGCATCCTCAGGAGAGGCCATTTCAACGTAGCCCCCTGGGTAGCGTGCCCCAGAGGCAGCAGATCAAACATATCTTGTGGCTAATGGCCAAAGGGAATGCGAGGCATGCTGTTCAGGGATCCATCCTTCGAACCCTGTTCTCCACTACTTCCGTATCCTATGTCCTGGAGCCATGCAACAGGACTCGAATGTCCCGCAGAAGGAAACCTTGTGGTTGGGGTAACCTCCAAACTCAGCGTGGGAAAACTTCCTTGGCCTCATGAGGCCCCTGCTTCATGAAGGTGCCATCATGGACACATACTCCAGCCTCAGCCAACGTCTGATCCTCAGCCTGACTTCAGATGAAGGAGATTTTGATTCAGCCTCTGCAGAGTGGGCCTGCTCCGCCCTTGGCTCCAATCTCACCCTAGCTTGTGTTTTCAGACTTCTGTCCTCACATTCCGGGCCCACTAACCCACCCTCCTGGGAATTCTGGGGCCACAATGAAGCACTCTGCCTGCCTCCCAGGAGAAAAATATTGTCTATGGTGCTGCCCAGAACCCCAAATGAGGACCAAAGAGCTTGGCCGTCGGCAACACCCCAATTGCATAGGCTACCTTAAACACTGATGCTCTGTCGCAAATAGCCTGAGCCCAGACCTTCCATCAGACTCCGACACAGCTGGCTGCACACCTAGCACATTGGACCACAGGACCGTGCCTGCTCTCTCCTGGAAAACTGTGTCCATTCCTTTGGCGTCACACCTCCAGAATATGAGAAACCTCAAGGACATCCCACTACTGGGAGGCTCCCTGGAGACACAGGGGCATTCGGACACAAGCTGAGCAGCTACTTCCACCAAGGCATGCACACAGATGTCAACAGAGATAGAAGGTTGAGCCGGACAGGCCCTTAGGCCCTAATCTCAACTCTTGCTTTGGTGTCCAGGTGTCACTCCTCAGAGGCTTTGGTTTGAAGAACAGGATATGGGGCTTTCCTGAGGCACTGAACATAACACCTCTCGACTCCACATGAAAGCTTCCTTGTTGGAGCCATGTTAAACACCTCAGGTTGGAGAATCCTGCAGAGTCCTGAGCCCCCTCCACATTCCAAGTTCTCCCAGGCCACCAAGCCACAGTAGGACTCATCTTCAGGAGAGTCCATTTCAACTCTCCCCTCTGGGTAGCTCACCCAGGAGCCCGCAGATTGAGCCTGACTTGTCCTGACTAAAGAGTGGGAATATGAGGTGGCGTTCCCAGGCATCCATGCTTAGACACCTGCTCTCGAGTGTTTCCATATGGGACCTCCTGGAACCATCCAATAGGACTCGACTGTCGTGCAGAAGGAAACCTTGAGGTTTGGAGTAGTTCACAAATCCCATCGTAGGCAAACATCCCTGGCGTCATGAAGCCCCCACACCCTTAAGGAAGAGGCCATGCTGGACAAAAACTCTAGCCTGAGGCACGTCTCATAGTTGACATGACCTCAGTGCAGGAGATCTCGATACAGCCTCTGCAGAGTGGGCCTGCTCTGCCCTTGGTCCCAAACCTCAGGCTAGCTTGTGTTTTCAGACTTCCTTCCTCACACTCCTGGCAAACAAGCCCTCCGGACTAGGAACTCCAGAACCACAATCCAGCCCAGGGTCTGCCCAACGGAAGAACAACGTTTCCCTGTGGGGTTCTCCAGAAAACCCATATGAGGATCAACCTGCTCGGGCCTCGACGGTACCCGACCTGGATAGGCTGCTCTGGGCACTTATGCTCCATCTGACACAGCCTGATGCCACACGTCGAGACAGACAAGGAGACAGCTGGCCACACACCCAGCACTTCGGACACGCCATGGTCTTATACCGTCACCTCTTCCTAACCTTGGTTTTCAGATATCTGAACCTAGACATTATATCAATTCTCCACACAGCTGGGTATCGCAAGCACAAAAGAGAACTCCTCCTTCCCCATGGTTGTAAAGCTTGCTCTTGGCATGGAGTCACACCTTCAGGGTGAGAGAAACCTTCATGGCCCCTGATTCCACGCCCAACCGTGAGTGCAGCAGCACAAATTCACACTGTGACCCTCAGTGTGAGCCCCATGTCAAAGTAAGGCCTGTCAGGGCCTGGACCAAGAGCCCATATATGGGGCTTGCCAGGCCGCTATGCACCCAATCCTCACCTTGTTTGAGTTTTCCAGTCTCCCCGCCCGTACCTGGGGCTCTGCTCTCGAATCCCTTTCTTGGGGAGACACATGAGCCAGACAACACGACTCCACCCTTCCCACAAAATGACCCCAAACTCTTGGGAGCTGGGACAAATACCCAGAGAGGGATACTCGTCCATATTCCCTGAGGCCACCCGTCCAATCCACGGCTATCCCGGACACAACATCCAGAGACAAAAGCCTGAAGGAACGCCTCCCACTCGCCCTTGTTTCAGAGGCCCAGGAGCTCCCTCTTGGGCTGTACATCCGGCCTGCCATACCCTAGGCGCCACTCATAAGCTGAGTTTGTGTTTCCAGACATCTGTGCCCACAGCCTGGACCCAAACAACCTCCAGGCTAGCCTCCATTACAAGGCCCTCATGGACACAAACACACATTAGGCCCCATCCTCAAGAAAGTCCATTTCAACTCAGCCACCCCGGTTTCTCCCGCAGAGCCATCAGATCTCAACTGTCTAGTCCCTTCTCTCTTCCCCAGGGCTCTGCTTTGGAATTCCTATTTGTTTGGGGCACCTGAGGTATCAAACCTGAAAGGAGACCTCCCATCCCACAGATTGACGAAAAATCATTGGGACTGGGCCATATCCACAGAGAGGAAGATTTGTCCATGGCCCAGGAGGCCTCCCCACATTCCAAGGCCATGGTTGATACAAAATCCAGAGACAAAAGCCTGAGCAAGCGCCTCAGACTCGCTCTTTCTTCATATCCTGAAGTTTTATTCTCATGGTTTGTAGATTGGGCCTGCCATACCGACGTCCCCAAACCTAAGCTGAGTTTGTGTTTTCAGCTTTCTGTCCTCAAATTCCAGGGCCACACACCCTCCAGGATGGGGCCCCTGGAGCCACACATTAGGACTGTGCTTACCCCATGCATGGAAATTCTGCCCATTCCATTGTTCAATATCGTACATATTAGGAGAACCCTGCAAAGTCCCCGAGGCCATCCCAAGAGTGTAGGTCTCCCGGGACAAACAAGGGCTGTCTGACACCAGCTGAGCATCTATCTCCACACATGACATAGATGGATGTCCCCAGAGAAGAAGATGGAACCAGACATGACCCTAGGCCATAATCGGATCCAAGCTTTGGTTTACAATCATGTCTCCTCAAAAGCCTGAATTCCAATACAAGCATAGGGGGTTTCCTGAGGCACCCATCAGAACAAAACTCATCTGCACAAGGATACTTGAGCATGGGTGCTATGTCAAAAGTTTAGGAGAATACTTCAGGGTCCCGGTGCCACCGCCCCATTCCAAGGCCCCCATGGACACAAACACACTTTAGGACCTTACCTCGGGAAAGTCCATTTCAACTCAGCCTTCCCGGTGTCTCCCGCAGAGCCATCAGATCTCAACTTTCTTGTTGTTAGGAGACAATTGGAATGCGAGGCAAACTTCCCTGGCATCCATCCTCGAAAAATGCTCTGGAGTCATTCCATAGGAAATGTCCTGGAGCTGCCCAACAGGTCTCAAATGTCCCGAATAAGGAATCCTTGAAGGGGGCATCGAACTACTCCCAAGGTGGGAAAACGTTAACAGCCTTAAGACTTTGCTTCGTTCATGAAGGGGCAGTCATGCACAGAAACTCCAACCTGAGCCAAGTCTGATCCACGCCGTGACTTCAGATGCATGAGATATTGGTTCATACCTGCAGGGGGTACCTGCCCTGCCCTCGGCCTGACATCGGAGGCTAGCTGGTGTTCTCAGATTTCTGTCCTCACACTACTGGCCCCGAAGCCCTCACTTTTGGCAATTCTGGACCCACAATGCAGCACTCTGCCTGCCCTCTAGAAAAAATATCTTGCGTACTTAGCTTCCCAGGCACCACAAATGAGGATAAAACTACACGGCACTCGACTGTAACAAAATTATAAAGTCGAACCTGGACACTAATGCAATGTCTGACACAACCTGAGCCCGAACCTCCTGACCAACAACCAGGCAGCTGACCGCACACTGAGCATATCAGACCCACCATGGCCTTAGGTCATCATCTATTCCCAACTGCGGTTTTCAGGATTTAGAACCTAGACCTTAAATCCACCCACTTCCCAGGGTTGAAAATGATGCAGAAATCAGACCTCCTTCCCCATGGCAAGAAACCTTGTGATTGGCATGTTGTCCAAAGTTCAGTGAAGTTGAAACCAGTGTGGCCCATGTGGCCCCGCCCATGCTCGCAGGCCAATTGGTCACAAATACACATTTTGACTCTCAGCCTGAGTCCAGTCCTAAAGTAAGGCCTCTCAGTGGCTGGATGAAGAGACAGCATATTGGGCCTGCCATGCCCCTAGGCCCAAATTTTTAACCATAATTGGGTTGTCCCTACACTCTTCCCCAGGGCTCTGCTTTGGAATTCCTCTTTGGTTGAGACACCTGAGGTAACAAACCTGAAAGGAGACCTCCCATCCCACAGATTGTGGAAAAACCACTGGGACCGGGCCATATCCACAGAGAGGAAGATTCGCCCATGGCCCATGAGGCCTCCCCACTTTCCACGGCCATAGTTGATACAAAATCCAGAGACAAAAGCCTGAGCAAGCGCCTCAGACTCACTCTTTCTTCATATCCTGAAGAGTTGTTCTCATGGTTTGAGATTGGGCCTGCCATACCTACGTCCCCAAACCTAAGCTGAGTTTGTGTTTTCAGACTTCTGTCCGCAAAGTCCTGGGCCACACACCCTCCAGGCTGGGGCCCCTGGAGCCTCACATTAGGACTGTGCTTACCCCATGAATGGGAATTCTGCCCATTCCATTGTCCAAAATCGTACATATTAGGAGAACGCTCCAATTCCCCGAGGCCATCCCAATAGTGTAGGTCTCCCGGGACAAACAAGGGCGGTCTGACACCAGCTGAGCATCTACCTCCACTCATACCATAGATGGATGCCCCAGAGAAGAAGATTGAAACAGACAGGACCCTAGGCCATAAAGGATCAGTTGCTTTGGTTTACAGGCATGTATCCTCAAAAGCCTGGACTCCAATAAGAGCATAGGGGGTTTCCTGAGGCACCCATCAGGTTAAATCTCGTCTCCACGAGGAAACTTGTGCATGGGAGCTATGTCAAAAGCTAAGGAGAATACTTCAGGGTCCCGGTGCCACCGCCCCATTCCAAGGCCCTCGTGGACACAAACACACATTAGGCCACATCCTCATGAAAGTCCATTTCAACTCAGCCAACCTGGTTGCTCCCGCAGAGCCAGAAGATCTCAACTGTCTTGTTGCTAGGAGACAATTGGAATGCGAGGCGGGCTTCCCTGGCATCCATCCTCGAACGATGCTCTGGAGTCTTTCCATATGGGACGTCCTGGAGCTGCCCATCAGGTCTCAATTGTCCCGCAGAAGGAATCCTTGAAGGGGGCATCCCACAACTCCCAACGTGGGAAAACCTCCATGGCCTTGAGATTCCGCTCCTTTCATGGAGGGGCAGTCATGCACAGAAACTCAAACCTGAGCCAACGTCTGATCCTCGCCGTGAGTTCAGATGCATGAGATAATGGTTCAGATCTGAAGGGGGTACCTGCCGTGCCCTCGGCCTCAAGCCCAAGTCTAGCTTCTGTTCTCAGACTTCTGTCCTCACACTCCTGGCCCAGAATCCCTCAAGTCTGGCAATTCCGGACACATATGCAGCACTCTGCTTGACCTCTAGAAAAAATTTATTGCTTAAGAGCTGCCCAGGCACCTTAAATGAGGATAAACCTACACGGCACTCGACTGTACTCAAATATATAGTCTAATATGGGCATAATGCACTGTCTGACACAACCTGAGCCCAACCTCCTGACCAACACCCAGACAGCTGACTGCACACTGAGCAAATCAGACCCGCCAAGGCCTTAAGTCCTCATCTCTACCCAACTGCGGTTTTCAGGTTTCAGAACCTAGACCTTATCTCCAACCACTGCCCAGGGTTGAAAATGATGCAGAAATCAGAATTCCTTCCCCATGGCTAGACACCTTGTGATTGGCATGTGGTCCAATGTACAGTGTAGATTAAACCAGTGTTGCCCATGTGGCCCCGCCCATGTACGCAGGCCACATTGGTCACAAACACACATTGTGACCCTCAGCCTGAACCCAGTCCTCAAGTAAGGCTTCTAAGTGGCTATTGAAGGGACAGCATATTGGGCCTGCCCTGCCCCTAGGCCCCAATTTTTAAGCAGAGTTTGGGTAGCCCCTTCACTCTTCCACAGTGCTCTGCTTTGGAATTCCTCTTTGGTTGGGACACCTGAGGTAACAAACCTGAAAGGAGACCTCCCATCCAACAGATTGACGAAAAACAATTGGGCCGTGCCTAATCCACAGAGATGAAGATTCGTCCATGGCCCATGAGGTCTCCGCACATTCCACGGCTATTGATACATAATCCAGAGACAAAAGCCTGAGCAAGCGCCTCAGACTCGTTCTTGCTTCAGATACTGAAGTGTTCTTCACATGGTTTGTAGATTTGGCCTGCCATACCTACGTCCCCAAACCTAAGCTGAGTTTTTGTTTTCAGACTTCTGTCCTCAAAGTCCTGGGCCACAAAACCTCCAGGCTGTGGCCCCTGAGTCACATATTAGGACTGTGCCTACACAATCCATTGGAATTCTGCCCATTCCATTGTCCAAAATCGTACAAATCAGGAGAACCCTCCAAAGTCCCCGAGGCCATCCCAATAGTGTAGGTCTCCCGGGACAAACAAGGGCGGTCTGACACCAGCTGAGCATCTACCTCCACTCATTCCATAGATGGATATCCCCAAAGAAGAAGATTGAACCAGACAGGACCCTAGGCCATAATCGGATGCATTGCTTTGGTTTACAGGCATGTCTCCTCAAAGGACTGGATTCCAATACCAGCAAAGCGGGTTTCCTGAGGCACCCATGAGAACAAATCTCATCTCCACAAGAAAACTTGTGCATGGGAGCTATGTCAAAAGCTTAGTAGAATACTTCAGGGTCACTGTGCCACCGCCCCAAACCAAGGCCATCATGGACCCAAACACACATTATGCCCCATCCTCAGGAAAGACCATTTCTTTTTTTTTCTATTTAAGATTTCTTTTATTTATTTGACAGACAAAGATCACAAGCAGGCAGAGAGGCAGGCAGAGAGAGAGTAGGAGGTAGGCTCCCTGCTAAGCAGAGAGCCTGATATGAGGCTTGATCGAGAACTCTGAGATCATGACTTCAGCCAAAGGCAGCAGCTTAACCCACTGAGACACCCAGGAGACCCATTATAGTCCATTTCAATTCAGCCACCCCGGTTGCTCCCGCAGAGCCATCTGATCTACACTGTCTTGTTGCTATTAGCCAATTGGAATGCGAGGCGGGCTTCCCTGGAATCCATCCACGAACGGTGCTCTGGAGTCATTCCATATGAGATGTACTGGATCTGCCCAACAGGTCTCAATTGTCCCGCAGAAGGAATCCTTGAAGGGGGCATCCCACAACTCCCAACGTGGAAAAACCCCCATGGCCTTGAGATTCCGCTCCGTTCATGAAGGGGCAGTCATGCACAGAAATTCCAACCTGAGCCAACGTCTGATCCTCGCCGTGACTTCAGATGCATGAGATATTGGTTCAGATCTGCAGGGGGTACCTGCCGTGCCCTCGGCCTGAAGCCCAAGTCTAGCTTGTGTTCTCAGACTACTGTCCTCACACTACTACCCAGAACCCCTCAAGTCTAGCAATTCCGGACCCACAATGCACCAGACTGCCAGCACTCTAGAAAAAATATATTTCCTAATGAGTTTCCGAGGAATCTCAAATGATGATAAACATACACGGCACTCGACTGTACACAAATTATGTAGGCTAACCTGGGCACTAATGCACTCTGGCCCAACCTGTGCCTGAACCTCTTGACCAACACCCAGGCAGCTGACCGTACACTGAGCACATCAGACCCGACATGGCCTTAGGTCTTCATCTCCTCCCAACTGCGATTTTCAGGCTTCAGAACCTAGACATTATCTCCAACCACTGCCCAGGGTTGAAAATGATGCAGAAATCAGAACTCCTTTCCCATGGCAAGAATCCATGTGATTGGCATGTTGTCCAAAGTTCAGTGTAGTTGAAACCAGTGTGGCCCATGATCCCCGGGGATGCTTGTTGGCCACATTGGTCACAAACACACATTGTGACCCTCAGCCTGAGCCAAGTCCTCAAGTAAGGCCTCTTAGTGGCTGGATGAAGTGACAGTATATTGGGCCTGCCATGCCCCAAGGCACCAATTTTAGCCATAGTTTGGGTTGTCCCTTCACTCTTCCCCAGGGCTCTGCTTTGGATTTCCTCTTTTGTTGGGACACTGAGGTAACAAACCTGAAAGGAGACCTCCCATCCCAGAGATTGACGAAAAACCATTGGGACTGGGCCAAATCCACAAAGAGGAAGATTCGTCCATGGCACATGAGGAATCCCCACATTCCACGGCCACCGTTGATACAAAATCCAGAGACAAAAGCCTGAGCAAGCGCCTCAGACTAGCTCTTTCTTCATACCCTGAAGATTTCTTCTCATGGTCTGTAGATTGGGCCTGCCATTCCTACGTCCCCAAACCTAAGGTGAGTTTGTGTTTTCAGACTTGTGTCCTCAAAGTCCTGGGACACACACCGTAAAGGCTGGTGCCCCTGGAGCCACACAGTAGGACTGGGCCTACCCAATCCATGGGAATTCTGCGCATTCCATTGTTCAAAATCTTACAAATCAGGAGAACCCTCCAAAGTCCCCGAGGCCATCCCAATAGTGTAGGTCTCCCGGGACAAACAAGGGTGGTCTGACACCGGCTGAGCATCTACCTCCACTCATACCATAGATGGATGTCCCCAGAGAAGAAGATGGAACCAGACAGGACCCTAGCCCATAATCGGATGCATTGATTTGGTTTACAGGCATGTCTCCTCAAAGGACTGCATTCTAATACCAGCAAAAATGGTTTCCTCAGGCACCGATCAGAACAAATCTGTCTCCACAAGGAAACTTGTGCATGGGAGTTATGTCAAAAGCTTAGGAGAATACTTCATGGGCCCTGTGCCACCGCCCCAATCCAAGGCCCTCATGGACACAATCACACATTAGGCCCCATCCTCAGGAAAATCCAATTCAACTCAGCCACCCCGGTTCCACCCGCGGAGCCATCCAATCTAAACTGCTTGGTGCTAGGAGACAATTGGAATGCGAGGCGGGCTTCCCTGGCATCGATCTTGAACGGTGCTCTGGAGTCATTCCATATGGGATGTCTGGAGCTGCCAAACAGGTCTCAATTGTCCTGATCAGACTTCTCTCCTCACACTCCTGGCCCAGAAGCCCTCAAATTTGGCAATTCCGGACCCACAATGCAGGACTCTGCCTGCCCTCTAGAAAAAAATAATATATATATTGTGACCCTCAGCCTGAGCAGAGTCCTCAAGTAATGCCTCTCAGCGGCTGGATGAAGAGACAGCATATTGGGCCTGCCATGATCCTAGGCCCCAATTTTTAACCACAGTTTGGGTTGTCCATTCACTCTTCCCCGGTGCTCTACTTTGGAATTCCTCTTTGGTTGAGACACTGAGGTAACAAACCTGAAAGGAGACCTCCCATCCCACAGCTTGACGAAAAACAATTGGGAACGGGTCAAATCCGCAGAGAGGAAGATTCGTCCACGGCCCATGAGGCCTCCCCACATTCCACGGCCATCGTTGATACAAAATCCAGAGACAAAGCCTGAGCAAGTGCCTCAGACTCGCTCTTTCTTCATATCCTGAAGAATTCTTTACATGGTTTATAGATTGGACCTGCCATACCTACGTCCCCAAACCTAAGCTGAGTTTGTGTTTTCAGACTTCTGTCCTCAAAGTCCTGGGCCACACACCCTCCAGGCTGGGGCCCCTGGAGCCATACATATAGGACTGTGCCTACCCAATCCATGGGAATCTGCACATTCCATTGTCCAAAATCGTACACATTAGGAGAACCATCCAAAGTACCCGAGGCCATCCCAATAATGTAGGTCTCCGGGGACAAACAAGGGCGGTCTGACACCAGCTGAGCATCTACCTCCAATTATACCATAGATGGATGTCCCTAGAGAAGAAGATTGAACCAGACAGGACCCTAGGCCATAATCGGATCCATTGCTTTGGTTTACAGTCATGTCTCATCAAAAGCCTGGATTCCAATACCAGAATAAGGGGCTTCCTGTGGCACCCATCAGAACAAATATCGTCTCCACAAGGAAATTTGTGCATGGGAGCTATGTCAAAAGCTTAGGAGAATACTTCAGGGTCCCGGTGCCACTGCCCCATTCCAAGGCCTTCATGGACACAAACACACATTAGGCACCATCCTCAGGCAGTCCATTTCTTTTTTTTGTTTAAAGATTTTATTTATTTATAAGACAGACAGAGATCACAAGCAGGCAGAGAGGCAGGCAGAGAGATAGAAGGAAGCAGGCCCGATATGAGGCTCGAAACCAGGACTCTGAGATCATGACCTGAGCCTAAGGAAGCGGCTTAACCCACTGAGCCACCCAGGAGCCGCAGGAAAGTCCATTTCAACTCAGCCACCCAGTTTGCCCCCGCAGAGCCATCCGAACTAAACTGTCTTGTTCCTAGGAGACAATTGGAATGCGAGGCGGGCTTCCCTGGCATCCATCCTCGAACGGTGCTCTGGAGTCATTCCATATGGGATGTCCTGGAGCTGCCCAACAGGTCTTAATTGTCCCGCAGAAGGAATCCTTGAAGGGGGCAGCCCCTTGAAGGGGGCAGCCCACAACTCCCAACGTGGGAAAACCTCCATGGCCTTTAGAACTGCTCCGTTCATGAAGAGGCAGTCATGCACAGAAACTCCAAACTGAGCCAACGTCTGATCCTCGCCGTGACTTCATACGCATGAGACATTGGGTCAGATCTGCAGGGGGTACCTGCTGTGGCCTCGGCCTGAAGTCCAAGTCTAGCTTGTGTTCTCAGACTTCTGTCCTCACACTCCTGGCCTAGAAGCCCTCAAGTTTGTCAATTCCGGACCCACAATGCAGCACTCTGCCAGCCCTCTAAAAAAACATATCTTGCCTAATGAGCTGCCCAAGCACCTTAAATGAGTATAAACCTACACGGCACTCGACTGTACCCAAATTATATAGTCTAACCTGGGCACTAATGCACCATCAGCACCAACTGAGCACGAACCTCCTGACCAAAACCCAGGCAGCTGACCGCACACTGAGCACATCAGACCCGCCATGGCCTTAGGTCAGTGTAGTTGAAAGCAGTGTTGCCAATGTTGCCCCGCCCATGCTCGGGGGCCACATAGGTCACACACACACTTAGGTCGTCATCTCTTCCCTACTGCGGTTTTCAGGCTTCAGAACCTAGACCTTATCTCAAACCACTGCCCAGGGTAAAAATGATCAAGAAATCAGAACTCTTTCCCCGTGGTAAGAAACCTTGTAATTGGCATGTTGTCCAAAGTTCAGTGTAGTTGAAATCAGTGTGGCCAATTAGGCCCCGCCCATGCTCGCGGGGCACATTGGTCACAAACGCATATTGTGACCCTCAGCCTGAGCCCAGTCCTCAAGTAAGGCCTCTCAGTGGCTGGATGAAGTGACAGCATATTGGGCATGCCATGCCCCTAGGCCCCAATTTTTAACCATAGTTTGGGTTTTCCCTTCACTCTTCCCCAGGGCTCTGCTTGGAATTCCTCTTTTGTTGGGACACCTGAGGTAGCAAACCTGAAAGAGACCTCCCATCCCACAGATTGACGAAAAATATTTGGGACCGGGCCAAATCCACAAAGAGGGAGATTCGTCCATGGCCCATGAGGCCTCCCCATCTTCCACGGCCATCGTTGATACAATATCCAGAGACAAATGTCTGAACAAGCACCTCAGACTAGCTCTTTCTTCATATCCTGAAGAATTCTTCTCATGGTTTGTAGATTGGGCCTGCCATACCTACCTCCCACAACCTAAGATGAGTTTGTGTTATCAGACTTCTGTCCCCAAAGTCCTGGGCCACACACCCTCCAGGCTGGGGCCCCTGGAGCCACACATTAGGACTGTGACTACCCAATCCATGGGAAGAAGATTGAACCAGACAGGACACTAGGCCATAATCGGATCCATTGCTTTGGTTTACAGGCATGTCTTCTCAAAACCCTGGAAACCAATACCAGCAAAGGGGGTTTCCTGAGTCACCCATCAGAACAAATCTCGTCTTCACAAGGAAACTTGTGCATGGGAGCTAGTCAAAAACTTAGGAGAATACTTCAGGGTCCCGGTGCCACCCCCCCATTCCAAGGCCCTCATGGACAAAAACACACATTAGGCCCCATTCTCAGGAAAGTCCATTTCAACTCAGCCACCCCGGTTGCTCCTGCAGAGCCATCCATTCTAAACTGTCTTTGTGCTAGGAGAAAATTGGAATGCGAGGCGGGCTTCCCTGGCATCCATCCCCGAACACTGCTCTGGAGTCATTCCATATGGGTGTCCTGTAGCTGCCCAACAGGTCTCAATTGTCCCGCAAATGAATCCTTGAAGGGGGCATCCCACAACTCCCAACGTGGAAAAACCTCCATGGCCTTGAGATTCCGCACCGTTCATGAAGGGGCTGTCATGCACAGAAACTCCAATCTGAGCCAACGTCTGATCCTCACCGTGACATCAGATGCATGAGATATAGTTTCAGATCTGCAGGGGGTACCAGCTTCCCCTCGGCCTGAAGCCCAAGTCTAGCTTGTGTTCTCAGACTTCTGTCCTCACACTCCTAGGCTAGAATCCCTCAAGTTTTGCAATTCCGGACCCACAAGGCAAGACTCAGCCTGACCTCTTCAAAAAATTTTATTGCCTAATGAGCTGCCCAGGCACCTTAAATGAGGATAAAACTAAACGGCACTCCACTGCACCCAAATTATATAGTCTAAGCTGGGCACTAATGCACTGTCTGTCACCACCTGAGCCCGAACCTCCTGACCAACACCCAGGTAGCTGACCTCATACTGAGCACATCAACATGCCATGGCCTAAGGTCGTCATCTCTTCCCAACTGTGGTTATCAGGCTTCAGAACCTAGACCTTATCTCCAACCACTGCCCAGGGTTGATAATGATGCAGAAAGCAGAAATCTTTCCCCATGGCAAGAAACCTTGTGATTGGCATGTTGTCCAAAGTTCAGTGTAGTTGAAACCAGTGTGGCCCATGAGGCCCCGCTCATGCTCGAGGGCCACATACTTCAGGTTCCCGGTCCCACCGCCCCATTCCAAAGCCCTCATGGACACAAACACACATTAGGCCCCATCCTCAGGAAAGACCATTTCAACTCAGCCACCCCGGTTGCTCCCGCAGAGCCATCCGATCTCCACTGTCTTGTTGCGAGGAGACAATTGGAAAGCGAGGTGGGCTTCCTTGGCATTCATCCTCGAACGGTGCTCTGGCGTCATTCCATATGGGAGGTCCTGGAGCTGCCCAACAGGTCTCAATTGTCCCGCAGAAGGAATCCTTGAAGGGGGCATCCCACAACTCCCAACGTGGGAGAAACTCCATGGCCTTGAGATTCTGCTCCATTCATGAAGGTGCAGTCATGGACAGAAACTCCAAACTGAGCCAACGTCTCATCCTCGCCGTGACTTCCGATGCATGAGATATTGGTTCAGATCTGCAGGGGGTACCTGCCGTGCCCACAGCCTGAAGTCCAAGTCTAGCTTGTGTTCTCAGAATTTGTCCTCACACACCTGGCCCAGAAGCCCTCAACTCTGGCAATTCCTGACCCACAATGCAGCACTGACAGCCCTCTCGAAAAATATTTTGCCTAATGAGCCTCCCAGGCACCTTAATGAGGATAAACCTACACGGCTCCGACTATACCCAAATTATATAGTCTAACCAGAACACTAATGCACTGTCTGACACAACCTGAGCCCGAACATCCTGACCAACACCCAGACAGCTGACCGCACACTGAGCACATCAGACCCGCCATGGCCTTAGGTCATCATCTCTTCCCAACTGCGGTTCAGGCTTCAGAACCTAGACTTTATATCCAACCTCTGCCCAGGGTTGAAAATGATGCAGAAATCAGAACTCCATCCCCATGGCAAGAGACCTTGTGATTGGCATGTTGTCCAAAGTTCAGTGTAGTTGAAACCAATGTGGCCAATAAGGCCCCGCCCAAGCTCGAGGGCCACATTGGTCACAAACACACATTCTGTCCCTCAGCCTAAGCCCAGTCCTCAAGTAAGGCCTATCAGCGGCTGGATGATGAGATAGCATATTGGGCCTGCCCTGCCCATAGGCCCCAATTTTTAACCATAGTTTGGGTTGTCCCTTCACTCTTTCCCAGGCCTCTGCTTAGGATTCCTCTTTGGTTGGGACACCTGAGGTAACAAACCTGAAAGCAGACCTCCCATCCAACAGATTGACGAAAAACAATTGGGACCGGGACTAATCCACAGAGAGGAAGATTCATCCATGGCCCATGTGGCCTCCCCACATTCCACGGCCATCGTTGATACAAAATCCAGAGACAAAAGCCTGAGCAAGCGCCTCAGACTCGCTCTTTCTTCATATCCTGAAGAGTTCTTCCTACGGTTTGTAGATTGGGCCTGCCATACCTACGTCCCCAAACCTAAGCTAAGTTTGTGTTTTCAGAATTCTGTCCTCAAAGTCCTGGGCCACACACCCTCTAGGCTAGGGCCACTGGAGCCACACATGAGCACTGTGTCTACCCAATCTATGAGAATTCTGCCCATTCCATTGTCGAAAATCGCACAAATAAGGAGAACCCTCTATAGTCCCCGAGGCCATCCCAATTGTGTAAGTCTCCCAGCACAAACAAGGGCGGTCTCACACCAGCTGAGCATCTACCTCCACTCATACCACAGATGGATGTCCCCAGAGAAGAAAATTGAACCAGACAGGACGCTAGGCCATAAACGGATCCATTGCTTTGGTTTACAGGCATGTCTCCTCAAAAGCTTGGATTCCAATACCAGCGTAGGGGGTTTCCTGAGGCACCCATTAGAACAAATCTCATCTCCACAAGGAAACTTGCGCATGGGAGCTATGTCCAAATCTTAGGAGAATACTTCAGGGTCCCGGTGCCCCCGCCCCATTCCAAGGCCCTCATGGACACAAACACACCTTAGACCCCAACCTCAGAAAGTCCATTACTTTTTTTTTTAAGATTTTATTTATTTATTTGACAGTCATAGATCACAAGCAGGCAGAGAGAGAGTAGGAAGCAGGCTCCCTGCTGAGCAGAGTGCCTGATGTGAGGCTCGATCCTAGGACTCTGAGATCATGACCTGAGTCGAAAGAAGTGGCTTAACACACTGAGCCACCCAGGAGCCCCACGAAAGTCCCATTCAACTCAGTCACACCGGTAGCTCCTGCAGAACCATCCAATCTAAACTGTCTTGGTGCTAGCAGACTATTGGAATGCGAGGCGGGCGTTCCTGGCATCCATCCTCGAACGGTGCTCCGGAATCATTCCATATGGGATGTCCTGGAGCTGCCCAACAGGTCTGAAATGTCCCGCCAAAAAAATCCTTGAAGGGGGCATCCCACAACTTCCAACTTGGGAAAACCACCAAAGCCTTGAGTTTCCGCTCCGTTCCTGAAGGGACAGTCATGCACAGAAACTCCAACATGAGCCAACGTCTAATCATCGCCGTGACTTCAGAAGCATGAGATATTGGTTCAGTTTGGGTTGTCCCTTCACTCTTCCCCAGGGCTCTGCTTTGGAATTCCTCTTTGGTTGGGACACCTGAGGTAACAAACCTGAAAGGTGACTTCCCATCCCACAGATTGATGAATAACAATGGGGACCGCGCCAAATCCACAGAGAGGAAGATTCATCCATGGCCCATGAGGCCTCCCCACATTCCACGGCCATCGTTGATACAAAATCAAGAAATAGCCTGAGCAGGCGCCTCAGACTCGCACTTTCTTCATATCCTGAAGAGTTCTTTTCATGGTTTGTAGATTGGGCCTGCCATACCTACGTCCCAAACCTTGGCTGAGTTTGTGTTTTCAGTCTTCTGTCCTAGAAATCCTGGGCCACACACCCTCCAGGCTGGGCACCTGGAGCCACATATTAGAACTGTGCCTACACAGTACATGGGAATTCTGCCCATTCCATTGTTCCAAATCGTACAAATTAGGAGAACCCTACAAAGTACCCGAGGATATCACAATTGTGTGGTCTCCCGGGACAAACAAGGGCCGTCTGACACCAGCTGAGCATCTACCTCCACTCATACCATAGATATATGTCCTCAGAGAAGAAGATTGAACCAGACAGGACACTAGGCCATAATCGGATCCATTGCTTTGGTTTACAGGCATGTCTCCTCAAAAGCCTGGATTCCAATACAAGCATAGGGGTTTTCCTGAGGCACCCATGAGAACAATTCTCGTCTCCATGAGGAAACTTGTGCATGTAAGCTATGTCAAAAGCTTAGGAGAATACTTCAGGGTCCCAGTGACACCGCCCATTCCAAGGTCCTCATGGACACAAACACACATTAGGCCCCATCCTCAGGAAAGTCCATTTCAACTCAGCCACCCCGGTTGCTCCCGCAGAGCCATCCGATTTCAAATGTCTTGTTGCAAGGAGACAATTGGAATGCGAGGCGGGCTTCCTTGGCATCCATATTCGAACTGTGCTCTTGAGTCATTCCATATGGGAAGTCCTGGAGCTGCCTAAAAGGTCTCAATTGTCCCGCAGAAGAAATCCTGGAAAGGGGCATCCCACAAGTCCCAACGTGTTGAAAACCTCCATGGTCGTGAGATTCAGCCATGTTCATGAAGGTGCAGTCATGCACAGAAACTCCAAACTGAGCCAACGTCTGATCCTCGCCGTGACTTCAGATGCATGAGATATTGGTTCAGAACTTCAGGGGGTACCTGCCCTGCTCTCGGCCTGAAGCTAAAGTCTAGCTTGTGTTCTCAGACTTCTGTCCTCACACTACTGGCCCAGAATTCCTCAAGTTTGGCAATTCTGGACCCACAATGCAGCACTCTGCCTACCCTCTAGAAAAAAATATATTGCCTAATGAGGTGCCCAGGCATCTTAAAGGAGGATAAAACTACAAGGCACTCGACTATACCCAAATTATACAGTCTAACCTGGGCACTAATGCACTGTCTGACACAACCTGAGCCCGAACTTGCTGACCAACACCCAGGCAGCTGACCGCACACTGAGAACATCAGACCCGCCATGGACTTAGGTCGTCATCTCTTCCCAACTGCGGTTTTCAGGATCAAGAACCTAGACCTTATCTCCAACCACTGCCCAGGTTTGAAAATGATGCAGAAAGCAGAACTCCTTCCCAATGGCAAGAAACCTTGTGATTGGCATGTTGTCCAAAGTTCAGTGTAGTTGAAACCAGTGTGGCCCATGAGGCCCCGCCCATGCTCGCGGGCCACATTGGTCACAAACACACATTGTGACCCTCAGCCTGAGCCCAGTCCTCAAGTAAGGCCTCTCAGTGGCTGGATGAAGAGACAGCATATGGGGCCTGCCATGCACTAGGCCCAAATTTTTAACCATAGTTTGGGTTGTCCCTTCACTCTTCCCCAGGTCTCTGCTTTGGAATTCCTCTTTGGTTCGGACACCTGAGGTAACATACCTGAAGGCAACATCCCAGCCCACAGATTTACGAAAAACAATTGGGACCAGGCAAAATTCACAGAGAGGAATATTCGTCCATGGCCCATGAGGCCTCCTCACATTCGACGGCCTTCGTTGATACAAAATACAGAGACCATAGCCTGAGCAAGCGCCTCAGACTCGCTCTTTCTTCATATCCTGAAGAGTTCTTCTCATGGTTTGTAGATGGGGCCTGATATACCTACGTCCCCAAACCAAGCTGAGTTTGTGTTTTCAGACATCTGTCCTCAAAGTACTGGGCCACACACACTCCAGGCTGGGGCCACTGGAGCCACACATTAGGACTGTGCCTACCCCATGCCCATTCCATTGTATAATTTCGTACAAATTAGGAGAACCCTCCAAAGTCCCTAGGCCATCCCAATAGTGTAGGTCTCTGTGGACAAACAAGGGCGGTCTGACAACATAATCGGATCCATTGCTTTGGTTTATAGGCATGTCTCCTCAAAATCCTGGATTCCAATACCAGCATAGGGGGTTTCCTGAGGCACCCATCAGAAATAATCTCGTCTCCACGAAGAAACTTGTGCATGGGACCTATGTAGGTCATGAAGGGGCAGTCATGCACAGAAACTACAACCTGAGCCCGAACCTCCTGACCAACAACCAGGCAGCTGACCGCACACTGAGCACATCAGACCCACCATGGCCTTAGGTCATCATCTCTTCCCAACTGCGGTTTTCAGGATTCAGAACCTAGCTGAGTTTGTGTTTTCCGACTTCTGTCCTCAAAGTCCTGGGCAACACACCCTCCTGGCTGGGGCCCCTGGAGCCACATATTAGGACTGTGCCTACTTCATGCATGGGAATTCTGCCCATTCCATTGTCCAAAATTGTACAAATTAGGAGAACCCTCAAAGTCCCTGAGGCCATCCCAATATGTAGGTCTCTTTGGACAAACAAGGGCGGTCTGACACCAGCTGAGCATCTACCTCCACTCATACCATAGATGGATGTCCCAAGAGAAGGAGATGGAACCAGACAGGACCCTAGGCCATAATCGGATCCATTGCTTTTGTTTACAGGCATGTCTCCTCAAAATCCTGGATTCCAATACCAGCATAGGGGGTTTCCTGAGGCACCCATCAGAAAACATCTCGTCTCCACAAGGAAACTTGTGCATGGGACCTATATCAAAATCTTAGGAGAATACTTCAGAGCCGGTGCCACCGCCCCATTCCAAGGTCCTCATGGACACAAACACACATTAGGCCCCATGCTCACGAAAGTCAATTTCAAATCAGCCACCCCGGTTGCTCCCGCAGAGCCATCCGATCTCCACTGTCTTGTTGCTAGGAGACAATTGGAATGCGAGGCGGGCATCCCTGGCATCCATCCTCGAACGGTACTCTGGAGTCATTCCATATGGGATGTTTTGGGGCTGCCCAACAGGTCTCAATTGTCCCGCAGAAGGAATCCTTGAAGGGGGCATCCCACAACTCCCAACGAGGCAAAACCTCCATGGCATTGAGATTCCTCTCCATTCATGAAGGGCAGTCATGCACAGAAACTACAACCTGAGTCAACGTCTGATCCTGCCGTGACTTCAGATGCATGAGATATGGGTTCAGATGTGCAGGGGGTAGCTGCCTTGCACTCGGCCTGACGCCCAAGTCTAGCTTGTGGTCTCAGACTTCTGTCCTCACACTACTGGCCCAGAAGCCCTCACGTTTGGCAATTCCGGACCCACAATGCAGTACTCTGCCTGCCCTCTAGAAAAAATATCTTGCCTAATGAGCTTCCCAGGCACCACAAGATGATCAACCTTCACGGAACTCGACTGTACCCAAATTATATAGTCTAACCTGGGCACTAATGCACTGTCTGACACAACCTGAGCCCGAAACTCCTGACCAACAACCAGGCAGCTGACCGCACACTGAGCACATCAGACCCACTATGGCCTTAAGTCATCATCTCTTCCCAACTGCGGTTTTCAGGCTTCCGAACCTAGACCTTATCTCCAACCACTTCCCAGGGTTGAAAATGATGCAGAAATCAGAACTCCTTCCCCATTGCAAGAGACCGTGTGTTTGGCATGTTGTCCAAAGTTCAGTGTAGTTGAAACCAGTGTGGCCCATGAGGCTCGGACCCTGCTCGCGGGACACATTGGTCACAAACACACATTGTGACCCTCAGCCTGAGCCCAGTCCTCAAGTAAGGCCTCTCAGTGGCTGGATGAAGAGACAGCATATGGAGCCTGCCATGCCCCTAGGCCCCAAATTTTAACCATAGTTTGGGTTGTCCCTTCACTCTTCCCAGGGCTCTGTTTGGAATTCCTCTATGGTTGGGACACCTGAGGTAACAAACCTGAAAGGAGACCTCCCATCCCACAGATTGACGAAAAACAATTGGGACCGGGCCAAATCCCAAGAGAGGAAGTTCGTCCATGGCCCATGAGGCCTCCCCTCATTCCATGGCCATCGTTGACACAAAATCCAGACACCAAAGCCTGAGCAAGTGCCTCAGACTCGTTCTTTCTTCGTATCCTGAAGATCTTCTCATGGTTTGTAGATTGGTCCTGCCATACCTACGTCCCCAAACCTAAGCTGCATTTGTGTTTTCCGACGTCTGTCCTCACAGTCCTGGGCCACACACCCTCCAGGGTCTGGCCCTGGTGCCACACATTAGGACTGTGCCTACCCCATGCATGGGAATTCTGCCCATTCCATTGTCCAAAATTGTACAAATTAGGAGAACCCTCCAAAGTCCCCGAGGCCATCCCAATAATGTAGGTCTCTGTGAACAAAGAAGGGCGGTCTGACACCAGCTGAGCATCTACCTCCACTCATACCATAGATGGATGTCCCCAGAGAAGGAGATGGAACCAGACAGGACCCTAGGCCATAATCGGATCCATTGCTTTGGTTTACAGGCATGTCTCCTCAAAAGCCTGGATACCAATACCAGCATAGGGGGTTTCCTGAGGCACCCATCAGAAAACATCTCGTCTCCACGAGGAAACTTGTGCATGGGACATATGTCAAAATCTTAGGAGAATACTTCAGAGTCCCAGTGCCACAGCCCCATTCCAAGGTCCTCATGGACACAAACACATATTAGGCCCCATGCTCGGGAATGTCCATTTGAACTCAGCCACCCCGGTTGCTCCCGCAGAGCCATCCGATCTCCACTGTCTTGTTGCTAGGAGACAATTGGAATGCGAGGCGGGCTTCCCTGGCATCCATCCTCGAACGGTACTCTGGGTCATTCCATATGGGATGTTTTGGAGATGCCAAACAGATCTCAATTGTCCCGCAGAAGGAATCCTTGAAGGGGGCATCCCACAACTCCCAATGTGGGAAAACCTCCATGGCCTTGAGATCCCTCTCCGTTCATGCAGGGGCAGTCATGCACAGAAACTACAACCTGAGCCAACGTCTGATCTTTGCCGTGACATCAGATGCATGAGATATTGGTTCAGATGTGCAGGGGGTACCTGCCTTACCCTCGGGCCTGAAGCCCAAGTCTAGTTGTGGTCTCAGACTTCTGTCCACATCTGTCTATGGGTCTGAGTGCAGGTTGGTGCTCAGTTGGGCTCAGATTGCCCCTGTTTTTCCTGGGAAGCCACCACTATTGAGATGGATCAGGGACTTCGGAGGTTTATTCTATTAGAAGGGTTGTGGCCATTGGAATGGGCACACACAATTCCCTAGGAGAGGGCAAGTACAGTCCTCAGGTTTTCTCCAGGGTCCTGAGCCTGTAGGTTTTGTAGGCCAGGGCTTTTTGGACAGTTGTCTGAAAACACAAACTCGGCTTATGTTTCGGGTCATAGGTATGGCAGGACTGATCTACAGACCATGAAGAGAACACTTCGGGATTTGAAAGAAGGGCGAGTGCGAGGCTCCTGCTCAAGTTTTTGTCTCTGGATATCGTGTCACTCATGGTCGTGAAATTTCTGGGGGACTTCATGGGAAATGGACGAGTCTTACTCTCTTGTGGTTTGGCCCCGTCCAAAGAGTTTGGGGGCATTCTATGGGCTGGAAGAAGTCCGTTTTTTGTTGTTGTTGTTGTTGTTGTTTTCTTTTTTAACCTCAGGTGTCCCACCAAATGAGGGATTCCAGAGTAGAGCCCTGGGGAGGGGCGACTGGACAATCAGAAATCTGGTTAAAAATTGGGGCCTAGGGACATGTCAAGCCCATTATGACATCTAATGGTCCAGCAACTGAGAGGACTTACTAGAGGACAGGACTCATGCTGAGGGTCACAATGCGTGTGTATGCCCTCGTCGCACTCAAGAATGGGCGAGGCCTCAGGGTGAATGCTGGTTTCTCCTACACTGAACGTTGGACAACGTGCCAACCACAAGGGTTCTTGCTATGGGTAAGGAGGATTTCTGATTTCTGCATCACACTCACCCCTGGGCAGTGCTCGGAGATAAGGTCTCGGTTCTGAAGCCTGAAAACTGAGGTAGGGAAGAGATGATGACCTAAGGCCATGGCGGGTTTTATGGGCTCAGTGTGCGGTCAGCTTTCTGGGTGTTGGTCAGGAGGTCCGGGTTCAGGTTGTGTTCGACAGTGCATTAGTGCCCAGGATAGACTATATAATTTGGGTAAAGTCGAGTGCTGTGTAGGTTGATCCTCATTTAATGTGCCTGGGCAGCTCATGAGGCAATAATTTTTTTTTCTAGAGGGCAGGCAGAGTGCTGCATAGTGGGTCCGGAATTGCCAAACTTGAGGGCTTCTGGGCCAGGAATGTGAGGACGGAAGTCTGAGAAGACAAGCTAGACTTGGGTTTCAGGGCGAGGGCACGGCAGGTACCCCCTGCAGATCTGACCCAATATCTCATGCATCTGAAGTCAGGGCGAGGATCAGACGTTGGTTCAGGTTGGAGTTTCTGTGCATGACGGCCGCTTCATGTAGGGAGCGGAATCTCGAGGCCATTGAGGTTTTCCCACGTTGGGAGTTGTGGGATGCCCCCTTCAAGGATTCCTTCTGCAGGACAATTGAGACCTGTTGGACGTCTCCAGGACATCCCATATGGAATGACTCCAGTGCACCGTTCGCGGATGGATGCCTGGGAAGCCTGCCTCGCATTCCAATTGTCTCCTAGCAACAAGACAGTTTAGATATGATGGCTCTCCCGGAGCAACCGGGGTGGCTGAGTTGAAATGGACTTTCCTGATCATGGGTCCTAATGTGTTTTTGTGTCCATGAGGGCCTTGGAATGGGGCGGTGGCACCGGGACCCTGAAGTACTCTCCTAAGCTTTGGACATGGCTCCCATGCACAGGTTTCCTTGTGGAGACGAGATGAGTTCTGATGGGTGCCTCAGGAAAACCCCTATGCTCGTATTGGAATCAGGCTTTTGAGGACACATGCCTGTAACCCAAAGCAATGGATCCTATTATGGCCTAGGGTCCTGTCTGGTTCAATCTTCTTCTCTGGGGACATCCATCTATGGTATGAGTGGAGGTCGATTATCAGCTGGTGTCAGACAGCCCTTTTTTGTTCCGGGCGACCTACACTATTGCGATGGCCTCAGGGACTTTGGAGGTTTCTCCTAATTTGTACGATTTTGGACCATGGAATGGGCAGAATTCCCATGGATTGGTAGGCACAGTCCTAATGTGTGGCTCCAGGGTGTGTGGCCCAGACTTTGAGGACAGAATCTGAAAACACAAACTCAGCTTAGGTTTGGGGACGTAGGTATGGCAGGCACGATCTATAAGCTATGAGAAGAACTCTTCAGGATATGAAGAAAGTGCGAGTCTGCGGCGCTTGCTCAGGCTTTTGTCTCTGGATTTTGTATCAGCGATGGCCGTGGAATGTCGGGGAGGCCTCCTGGGCCATGGACGAATCTTCCTCTCTGAGGATTTGGTCCGATTCCCAATTGCTTTTCGTCAATCTGTGGGATGGAAGGAGTCATTTCAGTTTTGTTACCTCAGGTGTCCCTCCAAAAGAGGAATTCCAAAGCAAAGCCGTGGGGAAGACTGAAGGGACAACCCGAACTATGGTTAAAAATTGGGGCCTAGGGGCATGGCAAGCCCAATATGCTATCTTTTCATCTAGCCACTGAGTGGCCTTACTTGAGGACTGACTCAGCCTGAGGGTCACAATGTGTGTTTGTGACCAATGTGGCCCGCGAGCATGGGCGGGGCCTCATGGGCCACACTGGTTTCAACTGCACTGAACGTTGGACAACATGCCAACCACAAGGTTTCTTGCCATGGGGAAGGAGATCCGATTTCTGTATCACCTTCAACCCTGGGCAGTGATTGGAGATAAGGTCTAGGTTCTGAAACCTGAAAACCGAGTTTGGGAAGAGATGACGACCTAATGCCATGGCGGCTCCATGTGCTCAGTGTGCGGCCAGCTGTCAGGGAGGGGCCTGGGGTCCAGGCTCAGACTGTGTCAGAAAGGGCATTAGTGCCCTGGTCAGCCTATGTATTTGGGGTACAGCCAAGGTCGGTGCAGGTTGATCCTCATTTGGGGTTACTGGGTAGCCCCAGAGGACAATGTTTTTCTTCTGGAGGGCAGGCAGAGTGCTGCATTTTAGTTCTGGATTGCCAAACTGGAGGGCTTGTGGGCCAGTAGTCTGACGACAAAATTCTGAGAACACAAGCTAGGCTTAGGTTACTGGGTGAGGCCATGGCAGGCACAATCTACAGACCTGAATCGAGATCTCGTGCATCTGAAGTCAGGGCGAGGATCAGACGATCGCTCAGGTTGGAGTTTCTGCCCCTGATGGCCCCTTCATGAATGTGGGGGCATCACGAGGCCATGGGGGTTTTCCCACGATGGGAGTTATGAGAAGCTCCAAACTGCAGAGAGTCTTCTGCAGGACAATTGAGACCTGTTGTTTGGGTCCAGGCCAATGATTCTGAGCAGGGTTCTAAGGATGGATGGCTGGGTAGCCCACCTCGCATTCCAATTGTCTCCTAGCAACAAGAGAGTTTAGATGCTGGATCTTGTCGAGCAACCGAGGAGGCTGAGTTGAAATGGACTCGCCTGTGGATGGCTCCTAATGTGCTTTTGTGTGTATGCAGACCTTGGAATGAAGCAGTGGCACTGGGGCCCTGATCGTTCTCCTAAACAGATGCTTTGACACAGCTCCAACGTGCAAGTTTCCCATGTGTAGATGAGATGTTTTCTGATGGCTGAGTCAAGAAACAGCCATATGCTGGTTTTGAAAACCAGGCCTCTGAGGAGAGATGCCTGGAAACCAAAGCAATGGATCTGATTAGTGCCTAGGTTCCAGTTCTTTCCTTTGGACCTCTGGGGACATCTGTCTATTGGTCTGAGTGTAGATAAGTGCTCAGATGGCCTCAGATTGCCTCTGATTTTCCTGGGAAGCCACCACTAGTGAGATGGATCAGGGACGTTGGCGATTTTTCCTATTAGAAGTGTTGTGGCCATCGGAATGGGCACACACAATCCCCTTGGAGAGGGCAAGTATAGTCCTCAGGTTTGGCTCCAGGGACCTGAGCCTGTAGGTTGTGTAGGCCAGGGCTGTTTGGACAGTTGTCTGAAAATACAAACTCGGCTATGTTTCGGGTCATAGGTATGGCAGGACTGATCTACAGACTTGAGGAGAACTCTTCGTGATTTGAGAAAAGGGCGAGTGTGAGGCTCTTGAGCAAGTTTTTGTCTCTGGATATAGTGTCAATCATGGTGGTGAAATTTCTGCGTGACTTCATGGGAAATGGTCGAGTCTTACTCTCTGGTGGTTTGGCCCTGTACAAAGACTTTGTGGTCATACTGTGGGATGGAAAAAGTCCGTTATTATGTTGTTGTTGCTTTCTTTTTTAACCTCAGGTGTCCCACCAAATGAGGGATTCCAGAGTAGAGCCCTGGGTAGGGACGACTGGACAATCTGAAATCGGGTTAAAAATTGGGGCCTAGGGACATGTCAAGCCCATTATGATATCTAATGGTCCAGCCACTGAGAGGACTTACTAGAGGACAGAACTCATGCTGAGGGTTACAATGCGTGTTTATGCCCTCGTCGCACTCAAAATGGGTGGGGCATCAGGGTGAATGCTGGTTTCTCCTCTACTGAACGTTGGACAACGTGCCAACCACAAGGTTTCTTGCCATGGGTAAGGAGGAGTTCTGATTTCTGCATCACACTCACCCCTGGGCAGTGATTGGAGATAAGGTCTCGTTTTGAAGCCTGAACTGAGGTATCGAAGAGAAGGCGACCTAAGGCCATGGCAGGTCTGATGTGCTCAACGTGCGGTCAGCTGCCTGATGTTGGTCCGGAGGTTCGGGCTCAGGTTTTGTCAGAGAGTGCATTAGTGCTCTGGTTAGACTATATAATTTGGGTACAGTCGAGTGCCGTGTAGGTTTATCCTCATTTGAGGTGCCTGGGCAGCTCATTAGGCAAGATATTTTTTCTAGAGGGCTGGCAGAGTGCTGCATTGTGGGTCCGGAATTGCCAAACCTGAGGTCTCCTGGGCCAATAGTGTGAGGACAGAAGTCTGAGAACACAAGCTAGACTTGGGCTTCAGGCCGATGGCACGGCAGTTACCCCCTGCAGATCGGAACCAATATCTCATGCATCTGAATTCACGGCGAGGATCAGACGTTGGCTCAGGTTGGATTTTCTGTGCTTGACTGCCCCTTCATGAACGGACCGGAATCTCAAGGCCATGGAGGTTTTCCCACGTTGGGATATGTGGGATTCCCCCTTCATGGATTGCTTCTGAGGGACAATTGAGACTTGTTGGGCAGCTCCAGGACATCCCATAAGGAATGACTCCAGATCACCATTGGAGGATGGATGCCAGGGAAGCCCGCCTCGCATTCCAATTGTCTTTTAGCAACAAGACAGGTGAGATCGGATGGCTATGCTGGAGCAACCGGGGTGGCTGAGTTGAAATGGATTTTTCCTCAGAATGGAGCCTAAGGTGTGTTTGTGTCCATGAGGGCCTTGGAGGATGGATGCCCAGGAAGACCGCCTCGCATTCCAATTGTCTCCTAGCAACAAGACAGTTGAGATCGAATGGCCTGCGGGAGCAACCTTGGTGGCTGAGTTGAAATGGACTTTCCTGAGGATGGGGCCTAATGTGTTTTTGTGTCCATGAGGGCGTTGGAATGGGGGGGTGGCACCGGGACCCTGAAGTATTCTCCTAACCTTTGGACATAGCTCCCAAGCACAAGTTTCCTTGTGAAGACGATTTTTGTACTGATGGGTGCCTCAGGAAACCCCCTTTGCTGGTATTGGAATCCGGGATTTTGAGGAGACATGCCTGTAAACCAAATAATGGATCCGATTATGGCCTAGGGTCCTGTCTGGTTCAATCTTCTTCTCTGGGGACATCCATCTATGGTATGAATGGAGGTAGATGCTCAGCTGGTGGCAGACCACCCTTGTTTGTCCCTGGAGACTTACACTATTGGGATGGCTTCCGGGATGTTGGAGTGTTCTCCTAATTTGTACGATTTTGGACAATGGTATGGGCAGAATTCCCATGGATTGGGTAGGCGCAGTCCTAATGTGTGGCTCCAGGGGCCTCAGCCTGGAGGGTGTGTGGCCCAGGACTTAGAGGACAGAAGGCTGAAAACACAAACTCAGCTTACGTTTGGGGACGCAGGTATGGCAGGCCTAATCTAAAACCATTAGAAGAACTCTTCAGGATATGAAGAAACAGCGAGTCTGAGGTACGTGATCAGGATTTTGTCTCTGGATTTTGTATCAACGATTGCCGTGGAATGTGGAGAGTCCTCATGAGCCAGGGACGAATCTTCCTCTCTTTGGAATTGGCCCGGTCCCAATTGTTTTTCGTCAAGCTGTGCGATGGGAGGTCTCCTTTCAGGTTTGTGACCTCAGGTGTCCCAACCAAAGAGGAATTACAAAGCAGAACCCTGGAAAAGAGTGAATGGACAACCCAAACTATTGTTAAAAATTTAGGGTCTAGGGGCTTGGCAGGCCCAATATGCTTTCTCTTCATCCAGCCACTGAGAGGACTTACTTGAGGACTGGGCTCAGGCAGAGGGTCACAAAGTGTGTTGGTGACCAATGTGACCCGCGAGCATGGGCGGGGCCTCATGGGCCACCCTGGTTTCAACTACACTGAATTTTGGACAACATGCCAAACACAAGGTCTCTTGCAATGGGGAAGGAGTTCTGATTTCGGCATCATTTTCATCCCTGGGCAGTGGTTGGAGATAACGTCTAGGTTTTGAAGCCTGAAAACCGCAGTTGGAAAGAGATGACGACCTAAGGCCATGGCGGGTCTTATGGGCTCAGTGTGCGGTCAGCAGGCTGGGAGATGGTCAGGAGTATCTGGCACAGTTGTTTCAGAGTGCAATAGTGCCCAGATTACACTACATAATTTGGGTACAGTCGAGTGCCGTGAAGGTTTATCCTCATTTGAGGTGCCTGGGCAGCTCATTAGGCAAGATATTTTTTCTAGAGGGCAGGCAGAGTGCTGCATTGTGGGTATGGAATTGCCAAACTTGAGGGCTTCTGGGCCAGGAGTGAGAGGACAGAAGTCTGAGAACACAAGCTGGACTTGGGCTTCAGGCCGAGGGCACGACAGGTACCCCCTGCAGTTCTGAACCAATATCTCATGCATCTGAAGTCACAGCGAGGATCAGATATTAGCTCAGGTTGGAGTTTTTGTGCATGACGGCCCCTTCATGAACGGAGCGGAATCTCAAGTCCACGGAGGTTTTCCCACTTGGGAGTTGTGGGATGCCCCCTTCAAGGATTCCTTCTGCGGGAAAATTGTGACCAGTTGGGCAGCTCCAGGACATCCCATACGGAATGACTCCAGAGCACCGTTGGATGATGAATGCCAGGGAAGCCCACCTCGCATTCCAATTGTCTTTTAGCAACAAGACAGTTGAGATCGGATGGCTATGTGGGAGCAACTGGGGTGGCTGAGTTGAAATGGACTTTCCTTAGTTTGGGGCCCAATGTGTGTTTGTGTCCATGAGGGCATTGGAATGGGGCGGTGGCACCGGGACCCTGAAGTATTCTCCTAAGCTATTGACATAGCTCCCATGCACAAGTTTCCTTGTGGAGACGAGATTTGTTCTGATGGGTGCCTCAGGAAACCTCTCTATGCTGGTATTGGAATCCAGGTTTTGAGGAGACATGCCTGTAAACCAAAGCATGGATCCGATTATGGCCTAGGGTCCTGTCTGCTTCCATCTTCTTCTCTGGGGACATCCATCTATGGTATGAGTGGAGGTAGATGCTCACCAGGTGTCAGACCACCCTTGTTTGTCCCCGGAAACCTAACTATGGGTATGGCCTCGGGGACATTGGAGCGTTCTCCTAATTGTATGATTTTGGACAATGGAATGGGCAGAATTCCCATAGATTGGGTAGGCACTGTCCTAATAATAATGGCTCCAGGGGCCCCAGCCTGGAGGGTGTGTGGCCCAGAACTTTGAGGACAGAACTTGAAAACACAAACTCCGCTTACGTTTGGGGACGTAGGTATGGCAGGCCCGATCTACAAACCATGAGAAGAACTCTTCAGGAAATGAAGAAAGAGCGAGTCTGAGGCGCTTGTTCAGGCTTTTGTCTCTGGATTTTGTATCAACGATGGACGTGGAATGTGGGGAGTCCTCATGAGCCAGGAACGAATCTTCCTCTCTGAGGATTTGGCCCGGTCCCAATTGTTTTTCGTCAATCTGTGGGATAGGAGGTCTCCTTTCAGGTTTGTTACCTCAGGTGTCCGAACCAAAGAGGAATTCCAAAGCAGAGCCCTGGGGAAGAGTGAAGGGACCACCCAAACTATGGTTAAAAATTGGTGCCTAAGGGCATTTCAGGCCCAATATGCTGTCTCTTCATCCAGCCACTGAGAGGCCTTACTTGAGGACTGGGCTCAGGCTGAGGGTCACAATGTGTGATTGTGTCCAATGTGGCCCGGGAGAGTGGGCGTGGCCTCGTGGGCCACACTGGTTTCACCTACACTGAATTTTGGACAACATGCCAATCACAAGGTCTCTTGCCATGGGGAAGGAGTTCTGATTTCTGCATCATTTTCAATCCTGGGCAGTGGTTGGAGATAAGTTCTAGGTACTGAAGCATGAAAACCGCAGTTTGGAAGAGATGACGACCTAAGGATATGGCGGGTCTGATGTGCTCAGTGTGCGTTCAGCTGCCTGGGTTTTGGTCAGGAGTTTCGGGCTCATGTGGTGTCAGAAAGTGCATTAGTGCCCAGGTTACACTCTATAATTTGGGTACAGTTGAGTGCCATCTAGGTTTATATTCATTTGAGGTGCCTGGGCAGCTCATTAGGCAAGATATTTTTGCTAGAGGGAGGGCAGATTGCTGCATTGTGGGTCCGGAATTGCAAAACTACTGGACTTCTGGACCAGGAGTGTGAGGATAGACGTCTGAGAACACAATCTAGACTTGAGCTTCAGGCCGAGGGCACGGCAGGTACCCCCTGCAGATCTGAACCAATCTCTCATGCATCTGAAGTCACGGCGAGGTTCAGACGTTGGCTCAGTTTGGAGTTTCTGTGCATGACTGCCCCTTCATGAACGGACCGGAACTTCAAGGCCATGGAGTTTTTCCCACGTTGAGAGTTGTGGGATGCCCCTTTCAAGGATTTCTTCTGCGGGAAAATTGAGACCTTTTGGGGCAGCTCCATGATATCCCATATGGAATGACTCCAAAGCACTTTCGGGGATGATGCCAGGGTAGCCGGCCCCGCATACCAATTGTCTCCTAGCAACAAGACAGTTGAGATCTGATGGCTCTACGGGAGCCACCGGGGTGGCTGAGTTTAAATGGACTTTCCCTAGGATAGGGCCTAATATGTGTTTGTGTCCATTAAAGCCTTGGAATGGGGCGGTGGCACCGGGACCCTGAAGTATTCTCCTAAGCTTTTGACATAGGTCCCATGCACAAGTTTCCTTGTGGAGACGAGATTTGTTCTGATGGGTGCCTCAGGAAACCCCCTATGCTGGTCTTGGAATCCAGGCTTTTGAGGAGACATGCCTTTAAACCAAAGCAATGGATCCGATTATGGCCTAGGGTCCTGTCTGATTCCATCTTCTTCTCTGGGGACATCCATATGGTATGAGTGGAGGTAGATGCTCACCGGTTGTCAGATCCCCCTTGTTTGTCCACGGACTCCTACATTATTGGGATGGCCTCGGGATCTTTGGCAGGTTCTCCTAATTTGTACAATTTGGGCAATGGAATGGGCAGAATTCCCATGGATTTGGTAGGCACAGTCCTAATGTGTGGCTCCAAAGGCCCCAGCCTGGAGTGTGTGTGGCCCAGGAATTTGAAGACAGAAGTCTGAAAACACAAACCCAGCTTAGGGTTGTGGACACGGTATGGCAGGCCCAATCTGCAAACCATGAGAAGAACTCTTCAGGATATGAAGAAAGAGCGAGTCTGAGGCGCTTGCTCAGGCTTTTGTCTCTGGATTTTGTATCAATGATGGCCGTGGATGTGGGGAGGCCTCATGGGCCATGGACGAATCTTCCTCTCTGTGGATTTGGCCCAGTCCCAATTCTTTTTCGTCAATCTGTGGGATGGAAGGTCTCCTTTCAGGTTTGTTACCTCAGGTGTCCCAACCAAAGAGGAATTCCAAAGCAGAGACCTAGGGAAGAGTGAAGGGACAACCCAAACTATGGTTAAAAATTGGTGCCTAGGGGCATGGCAGGCCCAATATGCTGTCTCTTCATCCATCCACTGAGAGGCCTTACTTGAGGACTGGGCTCAGGCTGAGGGTCACAATGTGTGTTTGTGTCCAATGTGGCCCGGGAGAGTGGGCGTGGCCTCGTGGGCCACACTGGTTTCAACTACACTGAACTTTGGACAACATGCCAATCACAAGGTCTCTTGCCATGGGGAAGGAGTTCTGATTTCTTCATCATTTTCAATCCGTGGCAGTGGTTGGAGATAAGTTCTAGGTACTGAAGCCTGAAAACCGCAGTTTGGAAGAGATGACGACCTAAGGCCATGGCGGGTCTGATGTGCTCAGTGTGCGGTCAGCTGCCTGGGTGTTGGTCAGGAGGTTCGGGCTCATGTGGTGTCAGACAGTGCATTAGTGCCCAGGTTACACTCTATAATTTGGGTACAGTCGAGTGCCGTGTAGGTTTATCCTCATTTGAGGTGCCTGGGCAGCTCATTAGGCAAGATATTTTTGCTAGAGGGCAGGCAGAGTGCTGCATTGTGGGTCCGGAATTGCCAAACTTGAGGGCTTCTGGGCGAGGAGTGTGAGGACAGAAGTCTGAGAACACGATCTAGACTTGGGCTTCAGGCCGAGGCTACGGCAGGTACCCCCTGCAGATCTGAACCAATCTCTCATGCATCTGAAGTCACGGTGAGGATCAGACGTTGACTCAGGTTTGAGTTTCTGTGCATGACTGCCCCTTCATGAACAGAGCGGAATCTCAAGGCCATGGAGGTTTTCCCACGTTGGGAGTTGTGGGATGCACCTTTCAAGGATTCCTTCTGCGGGACAATTGAGACCTGTTGGTCAGCTCTAAGACATCACATATGGAATGACTCCAGAGCAACGTTCGACGATGGATGCTAGAAAGCCAGCCTCGCATTCCAGTTGTCTCCTAGCAACAAGATACTTGAGATCTGATGGCTCTGTGGGAGCAATCGGGGCGGCTGTGTTGAAAGGGTCATTCCCGAGGATGGGGCCTAATGTGTGTTTGTCTCCATGAAGGCCTTGGTATGGGGCGGTGGCAGCAGGACCATGAAGTATTCTCCTAAGCTTTTGACATAGCTCCCATGCACAAGTTTCCTTGTGGAGACGAGATTTGTTCTGATGGGTGCCTCAGGAAACCCCCTATGCTGGTCTTGGAATCCAGGCTTTTGAGGAGACATGCCTGTAAACCAAAGCAATGGATCCGATTATGGCCTAGCGTCCTGTCTGCTTCCATCTTCTTCTCTGGGGACATCCATCCATGGTGTGAGTGGTGGTAGATGCTCAGGTGGTGTCAGACCGCCCTTGTTTGTCCCGGGAGACCTACACTATTGGGATGGCCTCGGGGACTTTGGAGGGTTCTCCTAATTTGTACGATTTGGAACAATGGAATGGGCAGAATTCCCATGGACTGGGTAGGCACAGTCCTAATGTGTGGCTCCGGGGGCCCCAGCCTGGAGGGAGTGTGGCCCAGGACTTTGAGGACAGAAGTCTGAAAACACAAACTCAGCTTAGGGTTGTGGACATGGTATGGCAGGCCCAATCTACAAACCATAAAAAGAACTCTTCAGGATATGAAGAAAGAGCGAGTCTGAGGCGCTTCCTCAGGCTTGTGTCTCTGGATTTTGTATCAACGATGGCCGTGGAATGTGGGGA
This sequence comes from Mustela nivalis, assembly GCF_964662115.1. Classification (NCBI taxonomy): domain Eukaryota; kingdom Metazoa; phylum Chordata; class Mammalia; order Carnivora; family Mustelidae; genus Mustela; species Mustela nivalis. The sequence goes on from NW_028135577.1 coordinate 83,344, forward strand.
GGCCTCATGGGCCATGGACGAATCTTCCTCTCTGTGGATTTGGCCGGGTCCCAATTGTTTTTCGTCAATCTGTGGGATGGAAGGTCTCCTTTCAGGTTTGTTACCTCAGGTGTCCCAACCAAAGAGGAATTCCAAAGCAGAGCCCTGGGGAAGAGTGAAGGGACAACCCAAACTATGGTTAAAAATTGGCGCCTAGGGGCATGGCAGGCCCAATATGCTGTCTCTTCATCCATCCACTGAGAGGCCTTACTTGAGGACTGGGCTCAGGCTGAGGGTCACAATGTGTGTTTGTGTCCAATGTGGCCCGGGAGAGTGGGCGTGGCCTCGTGGGCCACACTGGTTTCAACTACACTGAACTTTGGACAAATGCCAATCACAAGGTCTCTTGCCATGGGCAAGGAGTTCTGATTTCTGCATCATTTTCAATCTGGGGCAGTGGTTGGAGATAAGTTCTAGGTACTGAAGCCTGAAAACCGCAGTTTGGAAGAGATGACGACCAAAGGCCATGGCGGGTCTGATGTGCTCAGTGTGGGGTCAGCTGCCTGGGTGTTGGTCAGGAGGTTCGGGCTCATGTGGTGTCAGACAGTGCATTAGTGCCCAGGTTACACTCTATAATTTGGGTACAGTCGAGTGCCGTGTAGGTTTATCCTCATTTGAGGTGCCTGGGCAGCTCATTAGGCAAGATATTTTTGCTAGAGGGCAGGCAGAGTGCTGCATTGTGGGTCCGGAATTGCCAAACTTGAGGGCTTCTGGGCAAGGAGTGTGAGGACATAAGTCTGAGAACACGATCTAGAATTGGGCTTCAGGCCGAAGCTACGGCAGGTACCCCCTGCAGATCTGAACCAATATCTCATGCATCTGAAGTCACGGCGGGGATCAGACATTGGCTCAGGTTGGAGTTTCTGTGCATGACTGCCCCTTCATGAACAGAGCAGAATCTCAAGGCCTTGGAGGTTTTCCCACGTTGGGAGTTGTGGGATGCACCCTTCAAGGATTCCTTCTGCGGGACAAGTGAGACCTGTTGGTCAGCTCTAAGACATCACATATGGAATGACTCCAGAGCACCGTTCGACGATGGATGCTAGAAAGCCAGCCTCGCAATCCAGTTGTCTCCTAGCAACAAGATACTTGAGATCTGATGGCTCTGCGGGAGCCATCGGGGTGGCTGTGTTGAAAGGGACTTTCCCGAGGATGGGGCCTAATGTGTGTTTGTCTCCATGAAGGCCTTGGTATGGGGCGGTGGCACCGGGACCATGAAGTATTCTCCTAAGCTTTTGACATAGCTCCCATGCACAAGTTTCCTTGTGGAGACGAGATTTGTTTTGATGGGTGCCTCAGGAAACCCCCTATGCTGGTCTTGGAATCCAGGCTTTTGAGGAGACATGCCTGTAAACCAAAGCAATGGATCCGATTATGGCCTAGCGTCCTGTCTGCTTCCATCTTCTTCTCTGGGGACATCCATCCATGGTGTGAGTGGTGGTAGATGCTCAGGTGGTGTCAGACCGCCCTTGTTTGTCCCGGGAGACCTACACTATTGGGATGGCCTCGGGGACTTTGGAGGGTTCTCCTAATTTGTACGATTTGGAACAATGGAATGGGCAGAATTCCCATGGACTGGGTAGGCACAGTCCTAATGTGTGGCTCCGGGGGCCCCAGCCTGGAGGGTGTGTGGCCCAGGACTTTGAGGACAGAAGTCTGAAAACACAAACTCAGCTTAGGGTTGTGGACATGGTATGGCAGGCCCAATCTACAAACCATAAAAAGAACTCTTCAGGATATGAAGAAAGAGCGAGTCTGAGGCGCTTCCTCAGGCTTGTGTCTCTGGATTTTGTATCAACGATGGCCGTGGAATGTGGGGAGGCCTCATGGGCCATGGACGAATCTTCCTCTCTGTGGATTTGGCCGGGTCCCAATTGTTTTTCGTCAATCTGTGGGATGGAAGGTCTCCTTTCAGGTTTGTTACCTCAGGTGTCCCAACCAAAGAGGAATTCCAAAGCAGAGCCCTGGGGAAGAGTGAAGGGACAACCCAAACTATGGTTAAAAATTGGCGCCTAGGGGCATGGCAGGCCCAATATGCTGTCTCTTCATCCATCCACTGAGAGGCCTTACTTGAGGACTGGGCTCAGGCTGAGGGTCACAATGTGTGTTTGTGTCCAATGTGGCCCGGGAGAGTGGGCGTGGCCTCGTGGGCCACAATGGTTTCAACTACACTGAACTTTGGACAAATGCCAATCACAAGGTCTCTTGCCATGGCCAAGGAGTTCTGATTTCTGCATCATTTTCAATCCGGGGCAGTGGTTGGAGATAAGTTCTAGGTACTGAAGCCTGAAAACCGCAGTTTGGAAGAGATGACGACCAAAGGCCATGGCGGGTCTGATGTGCTCAGTGTGGGGTCAGCTGCCTGGGTGTTGGTCAGGAGGTTCGGGCTCATGTGGTGTCAGACAGTGCATTAGTGCCCAGGTTACACTCTATAATTTGGGTACAGTCGAGTGCCGTGTAGGTTTATCCTCATTTGAGGTGCCTGGGCAGCTCAGTAGGCAAGATATTTTTGCTAGAGGGCAGGCAGAGTGCTGCATTGTGGGTCCGGAATTGCCAAACTTGAGGGCTTCTGGGCGAGGAGTGTGAGGACAGAAGTCTGAGAACACGATCTAGACTTGGGTTCAGGCCGAGGCTACGGCAGGTACCCCCTGCAGATCTGAACCAATCTCTCATGCATCTGAAGTCACGGCAAGGATCAGACGTTGGCTCAGGTTTGAGTTTCTGTGCATGACTGCCCCTTCATGAACGGACCAGAATCTCAAGGCCATGGAGGTTTTCCCACGATGGGAGTTGTGGGATGCACCCTTCAAGAATTTCTTCTGCGGTACAATTGAGACCTGTTGGGCAGCTCCAGGATATCCCATATGGAAGAACTCCAGAGCACCGTTCGGGGATGGATTCCAGGGAAGCCGGCCTCGCATCCAAATTGTCTCCTAGCAACAAGACAGTTGAGAACTGATGGCTCTGCCGGAGCTACCGGGGTGTCTGAGATGAAATGGAATTTCCCGAGGATGGGGCCCAATATGTGTTTGGTTTCTAATGACCCTGGAAAAGGGCAGTGGCATCGGGACACTGAAGTATTCTCCTAAGCTTTTGACATAGGTCCCATGCACAAGTTTCCTTGTGGAGACGAGATTTGTTCTGATGGGTGCCTCAGGAAACCCCCTATGCTAGTCTTGGAATCCAGGCTTTTGAGGAGACATGCCTGTAAACCAAAGCAATGGATCCGATTATGGCTAGGGTTCTGTCTGGTTCCATCTCCTTCTCTGGGGACATCCATCTATGGTATGAGTGGAAGTAGATGCTCAGCTGGTGTCAGACCGCCCTTGTTTGTCCACGGAGTCCTATACTATTGGGATGGCCTCGGGGACTTTGGAGAGTTCTACTAATTTGTACAATTTGGAACAATGGAATGGGCAGAATTCCCATGGATTGGGTAGGCACAGTCCTAATGTGTGGCTCCAGGGGCCCCAGCCTGGAGGGTGTGTGGCCCAGGAATTTGAGGACAGAAGTCTGAAAACACAAACTCAGCTTAGGTTAGGGGACGTAGGTATGGCAGGTCCATTCTACAAACCATGAGAAGAACTCTTCAGCATATGAAGAAAGAGCGAGTCTGAGGCACTTGCTCTGGCTTTTGTCTCTGGACTTTGTATCAACGATGGCCGTGGATGTGGGGAGGCCTCATGGGCCATGGACGAATCTTCCTCTCTTTGGATTTGGTCCGGTCCCAATTGTTTTTCGTCAATCTGTGGGATGGAAGGTCTCCTTTCAGGTTTGTTACCTCAGGTGTCCCAACCAAAGAGGAATTCCAAAGCAGAGACCTAGGGAAGAGTGAAGGGACAACCCAAACTATGGTTAAAAATTGGCGCCTAGGGGCATGGCAGGCCCAATATGCTGTCTCTTCATCCATCCACTGAGAGGCCTTACTTGAGGACTGGGCTCAGGCTGAGGGTCACAATGTGTGTTTGTGTCCAATGTGGCCCGGGAGAGTTGGCGTGGCCTCATGGGCCACACTGGTTTCAACTACACTAAACTTTGGACAACTTGCCAATCACAAGGTCTCTTGCCATGGGGAAGGAGTTCTGATTTCTGCATCATTTTCAATCCTGGGCAGTGGTTGGAGATAAGTTCTAGGTACTGAAGCATGAAAACCGCTGTTTGGAAGAGATGACGGCCTAAGGCCATGGCGGGTCTGTTGTGCTCAGTGTGCGGTCAGCTGCCTGGGTGTTGGTCAGGAGTTTCGGTCTCATGTGGTGTCAGACAGTGCATTAGTGCCCAAGTTCACTCTATAATTTGCGTACAGTTGAGTGCCGTGTAGGTTTATCCTCATTTGAGGTGCCAGGGCAGCTCATTAGGCAATATATTTTTGCTAGAGGGCAGGCAGAATGCTGCATTGTGGGTCCGGAATTGCCAAACTTCTGGACTCTTGGACCAGGAGTGTGAGGACAGAAGTCTGAGAACACGATCTAGACTTGGGCTTCATTCCGAGGGCACGGCAGGTACCCCCTGCAGATCTGAACCAATCTCTCATGCATCTGAAGTCACGGCGAGGTTCAGACGTTGGCTCAGTTTGGAGTTTCTGTGCATGACTGCCCCTTCATGAACGGACCGGAACCTCAAGGCCATGGAGTTTTTCCCACGTTGAGAGTTGTGGGATGCCCCTTTCAAGGATTTCTTCTGCGGGAAAATTGAGACCTTTTGGGGCAGCTCCATGATATCCCATATGGAATGACTCCAAAGCACTTTCGGGGATGATGCCAGGGTAGCCGGCCCCGCATACCAATTGTCTCCTAGCAACAAGACAGTTGAGATCTGATGGCTCTGCGGGAGCAACCGATGTGGCTGAGTTGAAATGGACTTTCCAGAGGATGGGGCCTAATATGTGTTTGTGTCCATTAAAGCCTTGGAATGGGGCGGTGGCACCGGGACCCTGAAGTATTCTCCTAAGCTTTTGACATAGGTCCGAAACTGAAGTTTTCTTGTGGAGACGAGATTTGTTCTGATGGGTGCCTCAGGAAACCCCCTATGCTGGTCTTGGAATCCAGGCTTTTGAGGAGACATGCCTTTAAACCAAAGCAATGGATCCGATTATGGCCTAGGGTCCTGTCTGATTCCATCTTCTTCTCTGGGGACATCCATCTATAGTATGAGTGGAGGTAGATGCTCAGCTGGTGTCAGACCTCCCTTGTTTGTCCACGGACTCCTACATTATTGGGATGGCCTCGGGAACTTTGGAGGGTTCTCCTAATTTGTACGATTTTGGGCAATGGAATGGGCAGAATACCCATGGATTTGGTAGGCACAGTCCTAATGTGTGGCTCCAGAGGCCCCAGCCTGGAGTGTGTGTGGCCCAGGAATTTGAAGACAGAAGTCTGAAAACACAAAGTCAGCTTAGGTTAGGGGACGTAGGTATGGCAGGTCCAATCTACAACCATGAGAAGAACTCTTCAGGAAATGAAAAAAGAGTGATTCTGAGGTGCTTCCTCAGGCATTTGTCTGTGGATTTTGTATCAAAGATGGGCGTCAAATGTGGGAAGACCATATGGGCCATGGACGAATCTTCCTCTCTGTGGATTTGGCCCGGTCCCAATTTCTTTCCGTGAATCTGTGGGATGGGAGGTCTCCTCTCAGGTTTGTTACCTCAGGTGTACAACCAAAGAGGATTTCCTCATGTGCCACACTGGTTTCATCTACTTAGAATTTTGGACAACATGCTAATCACAAGGTCTCTTGCCATGTTGAAGGAGCTCTGATTTCTGCATCATTTTCAACCCTGGGCAGTGGTTGGAGATAAGGTCTAGGTTCTGAAGCCTGGAAACCGCAGTTGGGAAGAGATGACGAACTAAGGCCATGGCGGGTCTGATGTGCTCAGTGTGCGGTCAGCTGCCTGGGTGTTGGTCCGGAGGTTCTCTTTCAGGTTGTGTCAGACAGTGCATTAGTGCCCAGGTTAGATATATAATTTAGGTACATTCTAGTGCCGTGTAGGTTTATCATCATTTGAGGTGCCTGGGCAACACATTAGGCAATATATTTTTTCTAGAGGGCAAGCAGAGTGCTGCATTGTGGGTCCGGTATTGCCGAACATGAGGGATTCTGGACCAGGAGTGTGAGGACAAGTCTGAGAACAGAAGCTAGACTTGGGCTTCAGGCCGAGGGCATGGCTGGTACCCCTTGCAGATCTGAACGAATATCTCATGCTTCTGAAGTTACGGCGAGGTTCAGACATTCACTCAAGTTGGAGTTTCTGTGCTGACTGCCCCTTCATGAATGGAGCGGAATCTCAAGGCCATGGAGGTTTTTCCACGTTGGGAGTTTTGGGATGCCCCCTTCAAGGATTCCTTCTGCGGGACAATTGAGACCTGGTGGGCAGCTCCAGGATATCCGATATGGAATGACACCAGAGCACCGTTCGGGGATGGATGCCAGGGAAGCCGGCCTCGCATTCTAATTGTCTCCTAGCAACAAGACAGTTGAGATCCGAAGGCCATGCCGGAGCAACCGGGGTGGCTGAGTTGAAATGGACTTTCCCGAGGATGTGGCCTTATATGTGTTTGTGTCCATGAGAACTTGGAATGGGGCGGTGGCACCGGGACCCTGAAGTATTCTCCTAAGCTTTTGACATAGGTCTCATGCACAAGTTTCCTTGTGGAGACGAGATTTGTTCTGATGGGTGCCTCAGGAAGCCCCCTATGCTGGTCTTGGAATCCAGGCTTTTGAGGAGACATGCCTGTAAACAAAAGCAATGGATCCGATTATGGCCTAGGGTACTGTCTGGTTCCATCTTCTTCTCTGGGGACATCCATCTATGGTATGAGTGTAGGTAGATGCTCAGCTGGTGTCAGACCGCCCTTGTTTGTCCCGGGAGACCTACACTATTGGGATGGCCTCGGGAACTTTGGAGGGTTCTCCTAATTTGTACGATTTTGGACAATGGAATGGGCAGAATTCCCATGGATTGGGTAGACACAGTCCTAATGTGTGGCTCCAGGGGCCCCAGGTTGGAGGGTGTTTGGCCCAGGAATTTGAGGACAGAGGTCTGAGAACACAAACTCAGCTTAGGTTTGGGGACGTAGGTATGGCAGGTCCAATCTACAAATCATGTGAAGAACTCTTCAGGATATGAAGAAAGAGCGAGTCTGAGGCGCTTGCTCAGGCTTTTGTCTCTGGATTTTGTATCAAATATGGGGGTGGAATGTGGGGAGGCCTCATGGGCCATGGAGGAATCTTCCTCTGTGGATTTGGCCCGGTCCCAATTTCTTTCCTTCAATCTGTGGGATGGGAGGTCTCCTCTCAGGTTTGTTACCTCAGGTGTCCCAACCAAAGAGGAATTCCAAAGCAGAGACCTGGGGAAGAGTGAAGGGACAACCCAAACTATGGTTAAAAAATGGGGCTTGGGGAATGGCAGGCCCCATATGCTGTCTCTTCATCCAGCCACTGAGTGGCCTTACTTAAGGACTGGGCACAGGCTGTGGGTCACAATGTGTATTTGTGACCAATGTGGCCCACGAGCATGAGTGGGACCTCATAGGCCACACTGTTTCAACTACACTGAACTTTGGACAACATGCCAATCACAAGGTCTCTTGCCATGGGGAAGGAGCTCTGATTTCAGCATCATTTTCAACCCTGGGCAGTGTTTGGAGTTAAGGTCTAGGTTCTGAAGCCTGAAAACCGCAGTTGTGAAGAGATGACGACCTAAGGCCATGGCGATTCTGATGTGCTCAGTGTGCGGTCAGCTGCCTGGGTGTTGGTCCGGAGGTTCGGGTTCAGGTTTTGACAGCCAGTGCATTAGTGCCCGGATTAGACTATATAATTTAGGTACAGTCGAGTGCCGTGTACGTTTATACTCATTTGAGGTGCCTGGGCTACTCATTAGGCACGATATTTTTAAGAGGGCTGGCAGAGTGCTGCATTGTGGGTCCAGAATTGCCAAAATTGAGGGCTTCTGGGCCAGGAGTAGGAGGACAGAAGTCTGAGAACACAAGCTAGACCTGGGCTTCAGGCCGAGGGCACGGCAGGTACCGCCTGCAGATCTGAACCAATATCTCATGCATCTGAAGTCACGGCGAGGATCAGACGTTGGCTCAGGTTGGAGTTTCTGTGCATGACTGCCCCTTCATGAACGGAACGGAAACTCAAGGCAATGGAGGTTTTCCCACGTTGGAAGTTGTGGGATGTTTCCTTGAAGGATTCCTTCTGCGGGAAAATTGGGACCTGTTGTCAGCTCCAGGACATCCCATATGGAATGACACCAGAGCACCGTTCGAGGATGGATGCTAGGGAAGCCCGCCTCGCATTCCAATTGGCTAATAGCAACAAGACAGTTGAGATCTGATGGCTCAGGGGGAGCAATTGGGGCGGCTGTGTTGAAATGGACTTTCCCGAGGATGGGGCCTAATGTGTGTTTATGTCCATTAAGACCTTGGATTTGGGCGGTGGCACCGGGACCCTGAAGTATTCTCCTAAGCTTTTGACATAGGTCCCATGCACAAGTTCCTTGTGGAGACGAGATTTATTCTGATGGGTGCCTCAGGAAACCCCCTATGCTGGTCTAGGAATCCAGGCTTTGAGGAGACATGCCTGTAAACCAAAGCAATGGATCCGATTATGGCCTAGGGTCCTGTCTGGTTCCATTTCTTCTCTGGGGATGTCCATATATGGTATGAGTGGAGGTACATGCTCAGGTGGTGTCAGACGGCCCTTGTTTGTCCCGGGAGACCTACACTATTGGGATGGTCTAGGGGACTTCGGAGGGTTCTTCTAATTTGTACGATTTTGAACAATGGAATGGGCAGAATTCCCATGGATTGGTTAGGCACAGTCCTATGTGTGGCCCAGGGGTCCCAGCCTGGAGGGTGAGTGGCCCAGGATTTTGAAGACAGATGTCTGAAAACAAAAACTCAGCTTAGGTTTGGGGACGTAGGTATGGCAGGTCCAATCTACAAACCATGAGAAGAACTCTTCAGGCTATGAAGAAAGAGCGAGTCTGAGGGACTTGCTCAGGCTTTGGTCTCTGGATTTTGTGTCAACGATGGCCATGGAATGTGGGGAGGCCTCATGGGCCATGGACGAAACTTCCTATCTGTGGATTTGGCCCGGTCCCAATTTCTTTCCGTCAATCTGTGGGATGGGAGGTCTCCTCTCAGGTTTGTTACCTCAGGTGTCCAAACCAAAGAGGAATTCCTAAGCAGAGCCCTGGGGAAGAGTGAAGTGACAACCCAAATTATCGTTAAAAAATGGGGCTTAGGGGCATGGCAGGCCAAATATGCTGTCTCTTCTTCCAGCCACTGAGTGGCCTTACGTGAGGACGGGGTTCAGGCTGAGGGTCAGCATGTGTGTTTGTGACTAATGTTGCCCGCCAGCAGGGGCGGGGCCTCATGTGCCACACTGTTTTCATCTACACTGAACTTTGGACAACATGCCAATCACAAGGTCTCTTGCCATGGGGAAGGAGCTCTGATTTCTGCATCATTTTCAACCCTGGGCAGTGGTTGGAGATAAGGTCTAGTTTCTGAAGCCTGGAAACCGCAGTTGGGAAGAGATGACGAACTAAGGCCATGGCGGGTCTGATGTGCTCAGTTTGCGGGCAGCTGCCTGGGTGTTGGTCCGGAGTTTCGGGTTCAGGTTGTGTCAGACTGTGCATTAGTGCCCAGGTTAGATATATAATTTAGGTACATTCTAGTGCCGTGTAGGTTTATCCTCATTTGATGTGCCTGGGCAACTCATTAGGCAATATATTTTTTTCTAGAGGGCAAGCAGAGTGCTGCATTGTGGGTCCGGTATTGCCGAACATGAGGGATTCTGGACCAGGAGTGTGAGGACAAGTCTGAGAAGAGAAGCTAGACTTGGGCTTCAGGCCGAGGGCATTGCTGGTACCCCTTGCTGATCTGAACGAATATCTCATGCTTCTGAAGTTATGGCGAGGTTCAGACGTTGGCTCAGGTTGGAGTTTCTGTGCTGACTGCCCCTTCATGAATGGAGCGGAATCTCAAGGCCATGGAGGTTTTCCCACGTTCGGAGTTTTGGAATGCCCCCTTCAAGGATTCCTTCTGCGGGCCAATTGAGACCTGTTGGGCAGCTCCAGGATATCCCATATGGAAGGACTCCAGAGCACCGTTCGGGGTGGATGCCTGGGAAGCGGGCCTCGCATTCCAAATGTCTCCTAGCAACAAGACAGTTGAGATCGGATAGCTCTGCGGGAGCAACCGGCGTGGCTGAGTTGAAATGGACTTTTAGGGTCGGGCCCATTGTGTGTTTGTGTCCATGAGGGCCTTGGAATGGGGCGTTGGCACCGGGACCCTGAAGTATTCTCCTAAGCTTTTGACATACCTCCCAAGCACAAGTTTACTTGTGGAGATGAGATTTGTTCTGAGGGGTGCCTCAGGAAACCCCCTATGCTGGTATTGGAATCCAGGCTTTTGAGGAGACATGCCTATAAACCAAAACAATGGATCCGATTATGGCCTAGGGTCCTGTCTGGTTCAATCTTCTTCTCTGGTGATATCCATCTATGGAATCAGTGGAGGGAGATGCTCACCTGGTGACACACCGCCCTTGCTGTCCCTGGAGACCTACACTATTGGGATGGCCTCGGGGACTTTGGAGAGTTTTCTTAATTGGTGAGAATTTGGACAATGGAATGGGCTGAATTCCCATGGATTGGGTAGGCACAGTCCTAATGTGTGGCTCCGGGGGCCTTAGCCTGGAGGGTGTGGCCCAGGACTTTGAGGACAGAAGTCTGAAAACACAAACTCAGCTAAGGTTTTGGGACGTAGGTATGGGAGGCCCAATCTACAAACTATGAGAAGTACCCCTCAGGATATGAAGAAAGAGCGAGTCTGAGGCACTTGCTCAGGCTTTTGTCTCTGGATTTTGTATCAACAATGTCTGTAGAATGTGGGGAGGCCTCATGGGATATGGACGAATCTTCCTCTCTGTGGATTTGGCCCGGTCCCAATAGTTTTTCTTCAATTGTCGGATGGGAGGTCTCCTTTCAGGTTTATTACCTCAGGTGTCCGAACAAAATAGGAATTCCAAAGCAGAGCCCTGGGGAAGTGTGAAGGGACAACCCAAACTATGGTTAAAAATTGGGGCCTAGGTGCATGGCAGGCCCAATATGCTGTCTCTTCATCCAGCCACTGAGAGGCCTTACTTGAGGACTGGGCTCATGCTGAGGGTCACAATGTGTGTTTGTGACCAATGTGGCCCGCGAGCATGGGCGGGGCCTCATGGGCCACACTGGTTTCAACTACACTGGACTTTGGACAACCTGCCAAACACAAGGTCTCTGGCCATGGGGAATGTGTTCTGATATCTGCATCATTTTCAACCCTGGGCAGTGGTTGGAGATAAGGTCTAGGTTCTGAAGCCTGAAAAACCGAAGTTGGGTGGAGATGACGACATAAGGCCATGGCGGGTCTGAGATGCTCAGTGTGCGGGCAGCTGCCTGGGTTTTGGTCAGGAGGTTCGGGCTCAGGTTGTGTCAGTCAGTGCATTAGTCCCAGGTTAGACTATATGATTTGGGTACAGTCGAGTTCCGTATAGGTTTATCCTCATTTGAGGTGCCTGGGGAGCTCAATAGGCAAGATATTTTTTATAGAGGGCAGGCAGAGTGCTGCACTTTGGTTCCAGAATTGCCAAACTTCAGGGCTTCTGGGCCAGGAGTGTGAGGACAGAAGTCTGAGAACACAAGCTAGACTTGGGCTTCAGGCCGAGGGCACGGCAGGTACCTCCTGCAGATCTGAACCAATATTTCATGCATCTGAAGTCACGGCGAGGATCAGATGTTGGCTCGGGTTGGAGTTTCTGTGCATGACTGCCCCTTCATGAACGGAGCGGAATCTCAAGGCCATGGAGGTTTTCCCACGTTGGGAGTTGTGGGATGCCCCCTTCAAGGATTCCTTCTGCGGGACAATTGAGACCTGTTGGTCAGCTCCAGGACATCCCATATGGAATGACTCCAGAGCACCGTTCGAGGATCGATGCCAGGGAATCCTGCCTCGCATTCCAATTTTCTCCTAGCAACAAGACAGTTGAGTTTTGATGGCTCTGCGGGAGCAATCGGGGCGGCTGTGTTGAAATGGACTTTCCCGAGGATGGGGCCTAATGTGTGTTTGTGTCCATGAGGGCCTTGGAATGGGGCGGTGACACCGGGACCCTGAAGTATTCTCCTAAGCTTTTGACATAGGTCCCATGCACAAGTTTCCTTGTGGAAACGAGATTTGTTCTGATGGGTGCGTCAAAAATACCCCTATGCTGGTCTTGGAATCCAGGCTTTTGAGGAGACATGTCTGTAAACCAAAGCAATGGATCCGAATATGGCCTAGGGTCCTGTCTGGTTCCATCTTCTTCTCTGGGGACATCCATTTATGATATGAGTGGAGGTAGATGCTCAGCTGTTGTCAGACCGCCCTTGTTTGTCCCCTGAGACCTACACTATTGGGATGGCCTCGGGGACTTTGGAGAGTTCTCCTAATTTGTACGATTTTGGATAATGGAATGGGCAGAATTCCCATGGATTGGGTAGGCACAGTCCTCATGTGTGGCTCCAGGGGCCCCAGCCTGGAGGGTGTGTGGCCCAGGAATCTGAGGACAGAAGTCTGAAAACACAAACTCAGCTTATGTTGGGAACGTAGGTATGGCAGGGCCAATCTACAAACCATGAGAAGGACTCTTCAGGATATGAAGAAAGAGCGATTCTGAGGCGCTTGCTCAGGCTTTTGTCTCTGGATTTTGTATCAAAGATGGGCGTGGAACGTGGGGAGGCCTCATGGGCCATGGACGAATCTTCCTCTCTGTGGATTTGGCCCGGTCCCAATTTCTTTCTGTCAATCTGTGGGATGGGTGGTCTCCTCTCAGGTTTGTTACCTCAGGTGTCCCAACCAAAGAGGAATTCCAAAGCAGAGCCCTGGGGAAGAGTGAAGGGACAACCCAAACGATGGTTATAAATTGGGGCCTAGGGGCATGGCAGACCCAATATGCTGTCTCTTCATCCAGCCACTGAGTGGCCTTACTTAAAGACTGGGCACAGGCTGAGGGTCAGCATGTGTGTTTGTGACCAATGTGGCCCGCGAGCATGGGCGGGGCCTCATGGGCCACACTGGTTTCAACTACACTGAACTTTGGATAACATGCCAATCACAAGGTCTCTTGCCATGGGGAAGGAGCTCTGATTTCTGCATCATTTTCAACCCTGGGCAGTGTTTGGAGATAAGGTCTACGTTCTGAAGCCTGAAAACTGCAGTTGGGAAGAGATGACGACCTAAGGCCATGGCGGGTCTGATGTGCTCAGTGTGCGGTCAGCTGCCTGGGTGTTGGTCCGGAGGTTCGGGTTCAGGTTGTGTCAGCCAGTGAATTAGTACCCAGGTTAGACTATATAATTCAGGTACAGTCGAGAGCCGTGTAGGTTTATCCTCATTGGAGGTGCCTGGGCTACTCATTAGGCAATATATTTTTTCTAGAGGCAGCAGAGTGCTTCATTGTGGGTCCGGTATTGCCAAACATGAGGGATTCTGGACCAGGAGTGTGAGGACAAGTCTGAGAACAGAAGCTAGACTTGGGCTTCAGGCTGAGGGCACGGCTGGTACCCCCTGCAGATCTGAACGAATATCTCATGCTTCTGAAGTCACGGCTAGGATCAGACGTTGGCTCGGGTTGGAGTTTCTGTGCATGACTGCCCCTTCATGAACGGAGCGGAATCTCAAGGCCATGGAGGTTTTCCCACGTTGGGAGTTGTGGGATGCCCCCTTCAAGGATTCCTTCTGCGGGACAATTGAGACCTGTTGGGCAGCTCAAGGATATCCCATATGGAATTACTCCAGAGCACCGTTCGGGGTGGATGCCTGGGAAGCGGGCCTCGCATTCCAAATGTCTCCTAGCAACAAACAGTTGAGATCGGATAGCTCTGCGGGAGCAACCGGCGTGGCTGAGTTGAAATGGACTTTTAGGGTCGGGCCCATTGTGTGTTTGTGTCCATGATGGCCTTGAAATGGGGCGTTGGCATTGGGACCATGAAGTATTCTCCTAAGCTTTTGACATACCTCCCAAGCACAAGTTTACTTGTGGAGATGAGATTTGTTCTGAGGGGTGCCTCAGGAAACCCCCTATGCTGGTATTGGAATCCAGGCTTTTGAGGAGACATGCCTATAAACCAAAACAATGGATCCGATTACGGCCTAGGGTCCTGTCTGGTTCAATCTTCTTCTCTGGTGATATCCATCTATGGAATCAGTGGAGGGAGATGCTCACCTGGTGACACACCGCCCTTGCTGTCCCTGGAGACCTACACTATTGGGATGGCCTCGGGGACTTTGGAGAGTTTTCTTAATTGGTGAGAATTTGGACAATGGAATGGGCTGAATTCCCATGGATTGGGTAGGCACAGTCCTAATGTGTGGCTCCGGGGGCCTTAGCCTGGAGGGTGTGGCCCAGGACTTTGAGGACCGAAGTCTGAAAACACAAACTCAGCTAAGGTTTTGGGACGTAGATATGGGAGGCCCAATCTACAAACTATGAGAAGTACCCCTCAGGATATGAAGAAAGAGCGAGTCTGAGGCACTTGCTCAGGCTATTGTCTCTGGATTTTGTATCAACAATGGCTGTAGAATGTGGGGAGGCCTCATGGGATATGGACGAATCTTCCTCTCTGTGGATTTGGCCCGGTCCCAATAGTTTTTCTTCCATTGTCGGATGGGAGGTCTCCTTTCAGGTTTATTACCTCAGGTGTCCGAACAAAATAGGAATTCCAAAGCAGAGCCCTGGGGAAGTGTGAAGGGACAACCCAAACTATGGTTAAAAATTGGGGCCTAGGTGCATGGCAGGCCCAATATGCTGTCTCTTCATCCAGCCACTGAGAGGCCTTACTTGAGGACTGGGCTCATGCTGAGTGTCACAATGTGTGTTTGTGACCAATGTGGCCCGCGAGCATGGGCGGGGCCTCATGGGCCACACTGGTTTCAACTACACTGGACTTTGGACAACCTGCCAAACACAAGGTCTCTGGCCATGGGGAATGTGTTCTGATATCTGCATCATTTTCAACCCTGGGCAGTGGTTGGAGATAAGGTCTAGGTTCTGAAGCCTGAAAAACCGAAGTTGGGAAGATGACGACCTAAGGCCATGGCGGGTCTGATATGCTCAGTGTGCGGTCAGCTGCCTGGGTGTTGGTCAGGAGGTTCGAGCTCAGGTTGTGTCAGTCAGTGCATTAGTCCCAGGTTAGACTATATGATTTGGGTACAGTCGAGTGCCGTATAGGTTTATCCTCAGTTGAGGTGCCTGGGGAGCTCAATAGGCAAGATATTTTTTCTAGAGGGCAGGCAGAGTGCTGCACTTTGGTTCCAGAATTGCCAAACTTGAGGGCTTCTGGGCCAGGAGTGTGAGGACAGAAGTCTGAGAACACAAGCTAGACTTGGGCTTCAGGCCGAGGGCACGGCAGGTACCTCCTGCAGATCTGAACCAATATTTCATGCATCTGAAGTCACGGCGAGGATCAGACGTTGGCTCGGGTTGGAGTTTCTGTGCATAACTGCCCCTTCATGAACGGAGCGGAATCTCAAGGCCATGGAGGTTTTCCCACGTTGGGAGTTGTGGGATGCCCCCTTCAAGGATTCCTTCTGCGGGACAATTGAGACCTGTTGGTCAGCTCCAGGACATCCCATATGGAATGACTCCTGAGCAGCGTTCGAGGATCGATGCCAGGGAATCCTGCCTCGCATTCCAATTTTCTCCCAGCAACAAGACAGTTGAGTTTTGATGGCTCTGCGGGAGCAATCGGGGCGGCTGTGTTGAAATGGACTTTCCCGAGGATGGGGCCTAATGTGTGTTTGTGTCCATGAGGGCCTTGGAATGGGGCGGTGACACCGGGACCCTGAAGTATTCTCCTAAGCTTTTGACATAGGTCCCATGCACAAGTTTCCTTGTGGAAACAAGATTTGTTCTGATGGGTGCCTCAGGAAACCCCCTATGCTGGTCTTGGAATCCAGGCTTTTGAGGAGACATGTCTGTAAACCAAAGCAATGGATCCGAATATGGCCTAGGGTCCTGTCTGGTTCCATCTTCTTCTCTGGGGATATCCATCTATGGAATGAGTGGAGGTAGATGCTCACCTGTTGTCAGACCACCCTTGTTTGTCCCCGGAGTCCTACACTATTGGGATGGCCCCTGGGACTTTGGAGAATTCTCCTAATTTGTACGATTTTGGACAATGGAATGGGCAGAATTCCCATGGATTGGGTAGGCACAGTCCTAATGTGTGGCTCCAGGGGCCCCAGCCTGTAGGGTGTGTGGCCCAGGAATCTGAGGACAGAAGTCTGAAAACACAAACTCAGCTTATGTTGGGAACGTAGGTATGGCAGGGCCAATCTACAAACCATGAGAAGGACTCTTCAGGATATGAAGAAAGAGCGAGTCTGAGGCGCTTGCTCAGGCTTTAGTCTCTGGATTTTGTATCAAAGATGGGCGTGGAACGTGGGGAGGCCTCATGGGCCATGGACGAATCTTCCTCTCTGTGGATTTGGCCCGGTCCCAATTTCTTTCCATCAATCTGTGGGATGGGAGGTCTCCTCTCAGGTTTGTTACCTCAGGTGTCCCAACCAAAGAGGAATTCCAAAGCAGAGCCCTGGGGAAGAGTGAAGGGACAACCCAAACGATGGTTATAAATTGGGGCCTAGGGGCATGGCAGACCCAATATGCTGTCTCTTCATCCAGCCACTGAGTGGCCTTATTTAAAGACTGGGCACAGGCTGAGGGTCAGCATGTGTGTTTGTGACCAATGTGGCCTGCGAGCATGGGCGGGGCCTCATGGGCCACACTGGTTTCAACTACACTGAACTTTGGATAACATGCCAATCACAAGGTCTCTTGCCATGGGGAAGGGGCACTGATTTCTGCATCATTTGCAACCCTGGGCAGTGTTTGGAGATAAGGTCTACGTTCTGAAGCCTGAAAACCGCAGTTGGGAAGAGATGACGACCTAAGGCCATGGCGGGTCTGATGTGCTCAGTGTGCGGTCAGCTGCCTGGGTGTTGGTCCGGAGGTTCGGGTTCAGGTTGTGCCAGACAGTGAATTAGTACCCAGGTTAGACTATATAATTCAGGTACAGTCGAGAGCCGTGTAGGTTTATCCTGATTTGAGGTGCCTGGGCTACTCATTAGGCAATATATTTTTTCTAGAGGCAGGCAGAGTGCTGCATTGTGGGTCCGGTATTGCCAAACATGAGGGATTCTGGACCAGGAGTGTGAGGACAAGTCTGAGAACAGAAGCTAGACTTGGGCTTCAGGCCGAGGGCACGGCTGGTACCCCCTGCAGATCTGAACGAATATCTCATGCTTCTGAAATCACGGCGAGGATCAGACGTTGGCTCGGGTTGGAGTTTCTGTGCATGACTGCCCCTTCATGAACGGAGCGGAATCTCAAGGCCATGGAGGTTTACCCACGTTGGGAGTTGTGGGATGCCCCCTTCAAGGATTCCTTCTGCGGGACAATTGAGACCGGTTGGGCAGCTCCAGGATATCCCATATGGAAGGACTCCAGAGCACCGTTCGGGGTGGATGCCTGGGAAGCGGGCCTCGCATTCCAAATGTCTCCTAGCAACAAGACAGTTGAGATCGGATAGCTCTGCGGGAGCAACCGGCGTGGCTGAGTTGAAATGGACTTTTAGGGTCGGGCCCATTGTGTGTTTGTGTCCATGAGGGCCTTGGAATGGGGCGTTGGCACCGGGAACCCTGAAGTATTCTCCTAAGCTTTTGACATACCTCCCATGCACAAGTTTCCTTGTGGAGATGAGATTTGTTCTGAGGGGTGCCTCAGGAAACCCCCTATGCTGGTATTGGAAACCAGGCTTTTGGGGAGACATGCCTGTAAACCAAAACAATGGATCCGATTATGGCCTAGGGTCCTGTCTGGTTCAATCTTCTTCTCTGGTGATATCCATCTATGGAATGAGTGGAGGGAGATGCTCACCTGGTGTCACACCGCCCTTGTTTGTCCCTGGAGACCTACACTATTGGGATGGCCTCGGGGACTTTGGAGAGTTTTCTTAATTGGTGAGAATTTGGACAATGGAATGGGCAGAATTCCCATGGATTGGGTAGGCACAGTCCTAATGTGTGGCTCCAGGGGCCCCAGCCTGGAGGGTGTGCGGCCCAGGACTTTGAGGACAGAAGTCTGAAAACACAAACTCAGCTAAGGTTTTGGGACGTAGATATGGGAGGCCCAATCTACAAACCATGAGAAGTACCCCTCAGGATATGAAGAAAGAGCGAGTCTGAGGCACTTGCTCAGGCTTTTGTCTCTGGATTTTGTATCAACAATGGCTGTAGAATGTGGGGAGGCCTCATGGGATATGGACGAATCTTCCTCTCTGTGGATTTGGCCCGGTCCCAATAGTTTTTCTTCAATTGTCGGATGGGAGGTCTCCTTTCAGGTTTATTACCTCAGGTGTCCGAACAAAATAGGAATTCCAAAGCAGAGCCCTGGGGAAGAGTGAAGGGACAACCCAAACTATGGTTAAAAATTGGGGCCTAGGTGCATGGCAGACCCAATATGCTGTCTCTTCATCCAGCCACTGAGAGGCCTTACTTGAGGACTGGGCTCATGCAGAGGGTCACAATGTGTGTTTGTGACCAATGTGGCCCGCGAGCATGGGCGGGGCCTCATGGGCCACACTGGTTTCAACTACACTGGACTTTGGACAACCTGCCAAACACAAGGTCTCTGGCCATGGGGAATGTGTTCTGATATCTGCATCATTTTCAACCCTGGGCAGTGGTTGGAGATAAGGTCTAGGTTCTGAAGCCTGAAAAACCGAAGTTGGGAAGAGATGACGACCTAAGGCCATGGCGGGTCTGATATGCTCAGTGTGCGGTCAGCTGCCTGGGTGTTGGTCAGGAGGTTCGGGCTCAGGTTGTGTCAGTCAGTGCATTAGTCCCAGGTTAGACTATATGATTTGGGTACAGTCGAGTGCCGTATAGGTTTATCCTCAGTTGAGGTGCCTGGGGAGCTCAATAGGCAAGATATTTTTTCTAGAGGGCAGGCAGAGTGCTGCACTTTGGTTCCAGAATTGCCAAACTTGAGGGCTTCTGGGCCAGGAGTGTGAGGACAGAAGTCTGAGAACACAAGCTAGACTTGGGCTTCAGGCCGAGGGCACGGCAGGTACCTCCTGCAGATCTGAACCAATATTTCATGCATCTGAAGTCACGGCGAGGATCAGACGTTGGCTCGGGTTGGAGTTTCTGTGCATAACTGCCCCTTCATGAACGGAGCGGAATCTCAAGGCCATGGAGGTTTTCCCACGTTGGGAGTTGTGGGATGCCCCCTTCAAGGATTCCTTCTGCGGGACAATTGAGACCTGTTGGTCAGCTCCAGGACATCCCATATGGAATGACTCCTGAGCAGCGTTCGAGGATCGATGCCAGGGAATCCCGCCTCGCATTCCAATTTTCTCCCAGCAACAAGACAGTTGAGTTTTGATGGCTCTGCGGGAGCAATCGGGGCGGCTGTGTTGAAATGGACTTTCCCGAGGATGGGGCCTAATGTGTGTTTGTGTCCATGAGGGCCTTGGAATGGGGCGGTGACACCGGGACCCTGAAGTATTCTCCTAAGCTTTTGACATAGGTCCCATGCACAAGTTTCCTTGTGGAAACAAGATTTGTTCTGATGGGTGCCTCAGGAAACCCCCTATGCTGGTCTTGGAATCCAGGCTTTTGAGGAGACATGTCTGTAAACCAAAGCAATGGATCCGAATATGGCCTAGGGTCCTGTCTGGTTCCATCTTCTTCTCTGGGGATATCCATCTATGGAATGAGTGGAGGTAGATGCTCACCTGTTGTCAGACCACCCTTGTTTGTCCCCGGAGTCCTACACTATTGGGATGGCCCCTGGGACTTTGGAGAATTCTCCTAATTTGTACGATTTTGGACAATGGAATGGGCAGAATTCCCATGGATTGGGTAGGCACAGTCCTAATGTGTGGCTCCAGGGGCCCCAGCCTGTAGGGTGTGTGGCCCAGGAATCTGAGGACAGAAGTCTGAAAACACAAACTCAGCTTATGTTGGGAACGTAGGTATGGCAGGGCCAATCTACAAACCATGAGAAGGACTCTTCAGGATATGAAGAAAGAGCGAGTCTGAGGCGCTTGCTCAGGCTTTAGTCTCTGGATTTTGTATCAAAGATGGGCGTGGAACGTGGGGAGGCCTCATGGGCCATGGACGAATCTTCCTCTCTGTGGATTTGGCCCGGTCCCAATTTCTTTCCATCAATCTGTGGGATGGGAGGTCTCCTCTCAGGTTTGTTACCTCAGGTGTCCCAACCAAAGAGGAATTCCAAAGCAGAGCCCTGGGGAAGAGTGAAGGGACAACCCAAACGATGGTTATAAATTGGGGCCTAGGGGCATGGCAGACCCAATATGCTGTCTCTTCATCCAGCCACTGAGTGGCCTTATTTAAAGACTGGGCACAGGCTGAGGGTCAGCATGTGTGTTTGTGACCAATGTGGCCCGCGAGCATGGGCGGGGCCTCATGGGCCACACTGGTTTCAACTACACTGAACTTTGGATAACATGCCAATCACAAGGTCTCTTGCCATGGGGAAGGGGCACTGATTTCTGCATCATTTGCAACCCTGGGCAGTGTTTGGAGATAAGGTCTACGTTCTGAAGCCTGAAAACCGCAGTTGGGAAGAGATGACGACCTAAGGCCATGGCGGGTCTGATGTGCTCAGTGTGCGGTCAGCTGCCTGGGTGTTGGTCCGGAGGTTCGGGTTCAGGTTGTGCCAGACAGTGAATTAGTACCCAGGTTAGACTATATAATTCAGGTACAGTCGAGAGCCGTGTAGGTTTATCCTGATTTGAGGTGCCTGGGCTACTCATTAGGCAATATATTTTTTCTAGAGGCAGGCAGAGTGCTGCATTGTGGGTCCGGTATTGCCAAACATGAGGGATTCTGGACCAGGAGTGTGAGGACAAGTCTGAGAACAGAAGCTAGACTTGGGCTTCAGGCCGAGGGCACGGCTGGTACCCCCTGCAGATCTGAACGAATATCTCATGCTTCTGAAATCACGGCGAGGATCAGACGTTGGCTCGGGTTGGAGTTTCTGTGCATGACTGCCCCTTCATGAACGGAGCGGAATCTCAAGGCCATGGAGGTTTACCCACGTTGGGAGTTGTGGGATGCCCCCTTCAAGGATTCCTTCTGCGGGACAATTGAGACCGGTTGGGCAGCTCCAGGATATCCCATATGGAAGGACTCCAGAGCACCGTTCGGGGTGGATGCCTGGGAAGCGGGCCTCGCATTCCAAATGTCTCCTAGCAACAAGACAGTTGAGATCGGATAGCTCTGCGGGAGCAACCGGCGTGGCTGAGTTGAAATGGACTTTTAGGGTCGGGCCCATTGTGTGTTTGTGTCCATGAGGGCCTTGGAATGGGGCGTTGGCACCGGGAACCCTGAAGTATTCTCCTAAGCTTTTGACATACCTCCCATGCACAAGTTTCCTTGTGGAGATGAGATTTGTTCTGAGGGGTGCCTCAGGAAACCCCCTATGCTGGTATTGGAAACCAGGCTTTTGGGGAGACATGCCTGTAAACCAAAACAATGGATCCGATTATGGCCTAGGGTCCTGTCTGGTTCAATCTTCTTCTCTGGTGATATCCATCTATGGAATGAGTGGAGGGAGATGCTCACCTGGTGTCACACCGCCCTTGTTTGTCCCTGGAGACCTACACTATTGGGATGGCCTCGGGGACTTTGGAGAGTTTTCTTAATTGGTGAGAATTTGGACAATGGAATGGGCAGAATTCCCATGGATTGGGTAGGCACAGTCCTAATGTGTGGCTCCAGGGGCCCCAGCCTGGAGGGTGTGCGGCCCAGGACTTTGAGGACAGAAGTCTGAAAACACAAACTCAGCTAAGGTTTTGGGACGTAGGTATGGGAGGCCCAATCTACAAACCATGAGAAGTACCCCTCAGGATATGAAGAAAGAGCGAGTCTGAGGCACTTGCTCAGGCTTTTGTCTCTGGATTTTGTATCAACAATGGCTGTAGAATGTGGGGAGGCCTCATGGGATATGGACGAATCTTCCTCTCTGTGGATTTGGCCCGGTCCCAATAGTTTTTCTTCAATTGTCGGATGGGAGGTCTCCTTTCAGGTTTATTACCTCAGGTGTCCGAACAAAATAGGAATTCCAAAGCAGAGCCCTGGGGAAGAGTGAAGGGACAACCCAAACTATGGTTAAAAATTGGGGCCTAGGTGCATGGCAGGCCCAATATGCTGTCTCTTCATCCAGCCACTGAGAGGCCTTACTTGAGGACTGGGCTCATGCAGAGGGTCACAATGTGTGTTTGTGACCAATGTGGCCCGCGAGCATGGGCGGGGCCTCATGGGCCACACTGGTTTCAACTACACTGGACTTTGGACAACCTGCCAAACACAAGGTCTCTGGCCATGGGGAATGTGTTCTGATATCTGCATCATTTTCAACCCTGGGCAGTGGTTGGAGATAAGGTCTAGGTTCTGAAGCCTGAAAAACCGAAGTTGGGAAGAGATGACGACCTAAGGCCATGGCGGGTCTGATATGCTCAGTGTGCGGTCAGCTGCCTGGGTGTTGGTCAGGAGGTTCGGGCTCAGGTTGTGTCAGTCAGTGCATTAGTCCCAGGTTAGACTATATGATTTGGGTACAGTCGAGTGCCGTATAGGTTTATCCTCATTTGAGGTGCCTGGGGAGCTCAATAGGCAAGATATTTTTTCTAGAGGGCAGGCAGAGTGCTGCACTTTGGTTCCAGAATTGCCAAACTTGAGGGCTTCTGAGCCAGGAGTGTGAGGACAGAAGTCTGAGAACACAAGCTAGACTTGGGCTTCAGGCCGAGGGCACGGCAGGTACCTCCTGCAGATCAGAACCAATATTTCATGCATCTGAAGTCACGGCGAGGATCAGACGTTGGCTCGGGTTGGAGTTTCTGTGCATGACTGCCCCTTCATGAACGGAGAGGAATCTCAAGGCCATGGAGGTTTTCCCACGTTGGGAGTTGTGGGATGCCCCCTTCAAGGATTCCTTCTGCGGGCCAATTGAGACCTGTTGGTCAGCTCCAGGACATCCCATATGGAATGACTCCAGAGCACCGTTCGAGGATCGATGCCAGGGAATCCCGCCTCGCATTCCAATTTTCTCCCAGCAACAAGACAGTTGAGTTTTGATGGCTCTGCGGGAGCAATCGGGGCGGCTGTGTTGAAATGGACTTTCCCGAGGTTGGGGCCTAATGTGTGTTTGTGTCCATGAGGGCCTTGGAATGGGGCGGTGACACCGGGACCCTGAAGTATTCTCCTAAGCTTTTGACATAGGTCCCATGCACAAGTTTCCTTGTGGAAACAAGATTTGTTCTGATGGGTGCCTCAGGAAACCCCCTATGCTGGTCTTGGAATCCAGGCTTTTGAGGAGACATGTCTGTAAACCAAAGCAATGGATCCGAATATGGCCTAGGGTCCTGTCTGGTTCCATCTTCTTCTCTGGGGATATCCATCTATGGAATGAGTGGAGGTAGATCCTCACCTGTTGTCAGACCACCCTTGTTTGTCCCCGGAGTCCTACACTATTGGGATGGCCCCTGGGACTTTGGAGAATTCTCCTAATTTGTACGATTTTGGACAATGGAATGGGCAGAATTCCCATGGATTGGGTAGGCACAGTCCTAATGTGTGGCTCCAGGGGCCCCATCCTGTAGGGTGTGTGGCCCAGGAATCTGAGGACAGAAGTCTGAAAACACAAACTCAGCTTATGTTGGGAACGTAGGTATGGCAGGGCCAATCTACAAACCATGAGAAGGACTCTTCAGGATATGAAGAAAGAGCGAGTCTGAGGCGCTTGCTCAGGCTTTTGTCTCTGGATTTTGTATCAAAGATGGGCGTGGAACGTGGGGAGGCCTCATGGGCCATGGACGAATCTTCCTCTCTGTGGATTTGGCCCGGTCCCAGTTTCTTTCCATCAATCTGTGGGATGGGAGGTCTCCTCTCATGTTTGTTACCTCAGGTGTCCCAACCAAAGAGGAATTCCAAAGCAGAGCCCTGGGGAAGAGTGAAGGGACAACCCAAACGATGGTTATAAATTGGGGCCTAGGGGCATGGCAGACCCAATATGCTGTCTCTTCATCCAGCCACTGAGTGGCCTTATTTAAAGACTGGGCACAGGCTGAGGGTCAGCATGTGTGTTTGTGACCAATGTGGCCCACGAGCATGGGCGGGGCCTCATGGGCCACACTGGTTTCAACTACACTGAACTTTGGATAACATGCCAATCACAAGGTCTCTTGCCATGGGGAAGGAGCGCTGATTTCTGCATCATTTGCAACCCTGGGCAGTGTTTGGAGATAAGGTCTACGTTCTGAAGCCTGAAAACCGCAGTTGGGAAGAGATGACGACCTAAGGCCATGGCGGGTCTGATGTGCTCAGTGTGCGGTCAGCTGCCTGGGTGTTGGTCCGGAGGTTCGGGTTCAGGTTGTGCCAGACAGTGAATTAGTACCCAGGTTAGACTATATAATTCAGGTACAGTCGAGAGCCGTGTAGGTTTATCCTCATTGGAGGTGCCTGGGCTACTCATTAGGCAATATATTTTTTCTAGAGGCAGGCAGAGTGCTGCATTGTGGGTACGGTATTGCCAAACATGAGGGATTCTGGACCAGGAGTGTGAGGACAAGTCTGAGAACAGAAGGTAGACTTGGGCTTCAGGCCGAGGGCACGGCTGGTACCCCCTGCAGATCTGAACGAATATCTCATGCTTCTGAAGTCACGGCGAGGATCAGACGTTGGCTCGGGTTGGAGTTTCTGTGCTTGACTGCCCCTTCATGAACGGAGCGGAATCTCAAGGCCATGGAGGTTTACCCACGTTGGGAGTTGTGGGATGCCCCCTTCAAGGATTCCTTCTGCGGGACAATTGAGACCTGTTGGGCAGCTCCAGGATATCCCATATGGAAGGACTCCAGAGCACCGTTCGGGGTGGATGCCTGGGAAGCGGGCCTCGCATTCCAAATGTCTCCTAGCAACAAGACAGTTGAGATCGGATAGCTCTGCGGGAGCAACTGGCGTGGCTGAGTTGAAATGGACTTTTAGGGTCGGGCCCATTGTGTGTTTGTGTCCATGAGGGCCTTGGAATGGGGCGTTGGCACCGGGACCCTGAAGTATTCTCCTAAGCTTTTGACATACCTCCCATGCACAAGTTTCCTTGTGGAGATGAGTTTTGTTCTGAGGGGTGCCTCAGGAAACCTCCTATGCTGGTATTGGAAATTAGGCTTTTGAGAAGACATGCCTGTAAACCAAAACAATGGATCCGATTATGGCCTAGGGTCCTGTCTGGTTCAATCTTCTTCTCTGGTGATATCCATCTATGGAATCAGTGGAGCGAGATGCTCACCTGGTGTCACACCGCCCTTGTTTGTCCCTGGAGACCTACACTATTGGGATGGCCTCGGGGACTTTGGAGAGTTTTCTTAATTGGTGAGAATTTGGACAATGGAATGGGCAGAATTCCCATGGATTGGGTAGGCACAGTCCTAATGTGTGGCTCCAGGGGCCCCAGCCTGGAGGGTGTGCGGCCCAGGACTTTGAGGACAGAAGTCTGAAAACACAAACTCAGCTAAGGTTTTGGGACGTAGGTATGGGAGGCCCAATCTACAAACCATGAGAAGTACCCCTCAGGATATGAAGAAAGAGCGAGTCTGAGGCACTTGCTCAGGCTTTTGTCTCTGGATTTTGTATCAACAATGGCTGTAGAATGTGGGGAGGCCTCATGGGATATGGACGAATCTTCCTCTCTGTGGATTTGGCCGGGTCCCAATAGTTTTTCTTCAATTGTCGGATGGGAGGTCTCCTTTCAGGTTTATTACCTCAGGTGTCCGAACAAAATAGGAATTCCAAAGCAGAGCCCTGGGGAAGAGTGAAGGGACAACCCAAACTATGGTTAAAAATTGGGGCCTAGGTGCAAGGCAGGCCCAATATGCTGTCTCTTCATCCAGCCACTGAGAGGCCTTACTTGAGGACTGGGCTCATGCAGAGGGTCACAATGTGTGTTTGTGACCAATGTGGCCCGCGAGCATGGGCGGGGCCTCATGGGCCACACTGGTTTCAACTACACTGGACTTTGGACAACCTGCCAAACACAAGGTCTCTGGCCATGGGGAATGTGTTCTGATATCTGCATCATTTTCAACCCTGGGCAGTGGTTGGAGATAAGGTCTAGGTTCTGAAGCCTGAAAAACCGAAGTTGGGAAGAGATGACGACCTAAGGCCATGGCGGGTCTGATATGCTCAGTGTGCGGTCAGCTGCCTGGGTGTTGGTCAGGAGGTTCGGGCTCAGGTTGTGTCAGTCAGTGCATTAGTCCCAGGTTAGACTATATGATTTGGGTACAGTCGAGTGCCGTATAGGTTTATCCTCATTTGAGGTGCCTGGGGAGCTCAATAGGCAAGATATTTTTTCTAGAGGGCAGGCAGAGTGCTGCACTTTGGTTCGAGAATTGCCAAACTTGAGGGCTTCTGGGCCAGGAGTGTGAGGACAGAAGTCTGAGAACACAAGCTAGACTTGGGCTTCAGGCCGAGGGCACGGCAGGTACCTCCTGCAGATCTGAACCAATATTTCATGCATCTGAAGTCACGGGAAGGATCAGACGTTGGCTCGGGTTGGAGTTTCTGTGCATGACTGCCCCTTCATGAACGGAGCTGAATCTCAATGCCATGGAGGTTTTCCCACGTTGGGAGTTGTGGGATGCCCCCTTCAAGGATTCCTTCTGCGGGCCAATTGAGACCTGTGGGCAGCTCCAGGACATCCCATATGGAATGACTCCAGAGCACCGTTCGAGGATCGATGCCAGGGAATCCCTCCTCGCATTCCAATTTTCTCCCAGAAACAAGACAGTTGAGTTTTGATGGCTCTGCGGGAGCAATCGGGGCGGCTGTGTTGAAATGGACTTTCCCGAGGTTGGGGCCTAATGTGTGTTTGTGTCCATGAGGGCCTTGGAATGGGGCGGTGACACCGGGACCCTGAAGTATTCTCCTAAGCTTTTGACATAGGTCCCATGCACAAGTTTCCTTGTGGAAACAAGATTTGTTCTGATGGGTGCCTCAGGAAACCCCCTATGCTGGTCTTGGAATCCAGGCTTTTGAGGAGACATGTCTGTAAACCAAAGCAATGGATCCGAATATGGCCTAGGGTCCTGTCTGGTTCCATCTTCTTCTCTGGGGATATCCATCTATGGAATGAGTGGAGGTAGATGCTCACCTGTTGTCAGACCACCCTTGTTTGTCCCCGGAGTCCTACACTATTGGGATGGCCCCTGGGACTTTGGAGAATTCTCCTAATTTGTACGATTTTGGACAATGGAATGGGCAGAATTCCCATGGATTGGGTAGGCACAGTCCTAATATGTGGCTCCAGGGGCCCCAGCCTGTAGGGTGTGTGGCCCAGGAATCTGAGGACAGAAGTCTGAAAACACAAACTCAGCTTAGGTTGGGAACGTAGGTATGGCAGGGCCAATCTACAAACCATGAGAAGGACTCTTCAGGATATGAAGAAAGAGCGAGTCTGAGGCGCTTGCTCAGGCTTTTGTCTCTGGATTTTGTATCAAAGATGGGCGTGGAACGTGGGGAGGCCTCATGGGCCATGGACGAATCTTCCTCTCTGTGGATTTGGCCTGGTCCCAATTTCTTTCCATCAATCTCTGGGATGGGAGGTCTCCTCTCAGGTTTGTTACCTCAGGTGTCCCAACCAAAGAGGAATTCCAAAGCAGAGCCCTGGGGAAGAGTGAAGGGACAACCCAAACGATGGTTATAAATTGGGGCCTAGGGGCATGGCAGACCCAATATGCTGTCTCTTCATCCAGCCACTGAGTGGCCTTATTTAAAGACTGGGCACAGGCTGAGGGTCAGCATGTGTGTTTGTGACCAATGTGGCCCGCGAGCATGGGCGGGGCCTCATGGGCCACACTGGTTTCAACTACACTGAACTTTGGATAACATGCCAATCACAAGGTCTCTTGCCATGGGGAAGGAGCGCTGATTTCTGCATCATTTGCAACCCTGGGCAGTGTTTGGAGATAAGGTCTACGTTCTGAAGCCTGAAAACCGCAGTTGGGAAGAGATGACGACCTAAGGCCATGGCGGGTCTGATGTGCTCAGTGTGCGGTCAGCTGCCTGGGTGTTGGTCCGGAGGTTCGGGTTCAGGTTGTGCCAGACAGTGAATTAGTACCCAGGTTAGACTATATAATTCAGGTACAGTCGAGAGCCGTGTAGGTTTATCCTGATTTGAGGTGCCTGGGCTACTCATTAGGCAATATATTTTTTCTAGAGGCAGGCAGAGTGCTGCATTGTGGGTCCGGTATTGCCAAACATGAGGGATTCTGGACCAGGAGTGTGAGGACAAGTCTGAGAACAGAAGGTAGACTTGGGCTTCAGGCCGAGGGCACGGCTGGTACCCCCTGCAGATCTGAACGAATATCTCATGCTTCTGAAGTCACGGCGAGGATCAGACGTTGGCTCGGGTTGGAGTTTCTGTGCATGACTGCCCCTTCATGAACGGAGCGGAATCTCAAGGCCATGGAGGTTTACCCACGTTGGGAGTTGTGGGATGCCCCCTTCAAGGATTCCTTCTGCGGGACAATTGAGACCTGTTGGGCAGCTCCAGGATATCCCATATGGAAGGAATCCAGAGCACCGTTCGGGGTGGATGCCTGGGAAGCGGGCCTCGCATTCCAAATGTCTCCTAGCAACAAGACAGTTGAGATCGGATAGCTCTGCGGGAGCAACTGGCGTGGCTGAGTTGAAATGGACTTTTAGGGTCGGGCCCATTGTGTGTTTGTGTCCATGAGGGCCTTGGAATGGGGCGTTGGCACCGGGACCCTGAAGTATTCTCCTAAGCTTTTGACATACCTCCCATGCACAAGTTTCCTTGTGGAGATGAGTTTTGTTCTGAGGGGTGCCTCAGGAAACCTCCTATGCTGGTATTGGAAATTAGGCTTTTGAGGAGACATGCCTGTAAACCAAAACAATGGATCCGATTATGGCCTAGGGTCCTGTCTGGTTCAATCTACTTCTCTGGTGATATCCATCTATGGAATCAGTGGAGCGAGATGCTCACCTGGTGTCACACCGCCCTTGTTTGTCCCTGGAGACCTACACTATTGGGATGGCCTCGGGGACTTTGGAGAGTTTTCTTAATTGGTGAGAATTTGGACAATGGAATGGGCAGAATTCCCATGGATTGGGTAGGCACAGTCCTAATGTGTGGCTCCAGGGGCCCCAGCCTGGAGGGTGTGCGGCCCAGGACTTTGAGGACAGAAGTCTGAAAACACAAACTCAGCTAAGGTTTTGGGACGTAGGTATGGGAGGCCCAATCTACAAACCATGAGAAGTACCCCTCAGGATATGAAGAAAGAGCGAGTCTGAGGCACTTGCTCAGGCTTTTGTCTCTGGATTTTGTATCAACAATGGCTGTAGAATGTGGGGAGGCCTCATGGGATATGGACGAATCTTCCTCTCTGTGGATTTGGCCGGGTCCCAATAGTTTTTCTTCAATTGTCGGATGGGAGGTCTCCTTTCAGGTTTATTACCTCAGGTGTCCGAACAAAATAGGAATTCCAAAGCAGAGCCCTGGGGAAGAGTGAAGGGACAACCCAAACTATGGTTAAAAATTGGGGCCTAGGTGCAAGGCAGGCCCAATATGCTGTCTCTTCATCCAGCCACTGAGAGGCCTTACTTGAGGACTGGGCTCATGCTGAGGGTCACAATGTGTGTTTGTGACCAATGTGGCCCGCGAGCATGGGCGGGGCCTCATGGGCCACACTGGTTTCAACTACACTGGACTTTGGACAACCTGCCAAACACAAGGTCTCTGGCCATGGGGAATGTGTTCTGATATCTGCATCATTTTCAACCCTGGGCAGTGGTTGGAGATAAGGTCTAGGTTCTGAAGCCTGAAAAACCGAAGTTGGGAAGAGATGACGACCTAAGGCCATGGCGGGTCTGATATGCTCAGTGTGCGGTCAGCTGCCTGGGTGTTGGTCAGGAGGTTCGGGCTCAGGTTGTGTCAGTCAGTGCATTAGTCCCAGGTTAGACTATATGATTTGGGTACAGTCGAGTGCCGTATAGGTTTATCCTCATTTGAGGTGCCTGGGGAGCTCAATAGGCAAGATATTTTTTCTAGAGGGCAGGCAGAGTGCTGCACTTTGGTTCCAGAATTGCCAAACTTGAGGTCTTCTGGGCCAGGAGTGTGAGGACAGAAGTCTGAGAACACAAGCTAGACTTGGGCTTCAGGCCGAGGGCACGGCAGGTACCTCCTGCAGATCTGAACCAATATTTCATGCATCTGAAGTCACGGCGAGGATCAGACGTTGGCTCGGGTTGGAGTTTCTGTGCATGACTGCCCCTTCATGAACGGAGCAGAATCTCAAGGCCATGGAGGTTTACCCACGTTGGGAGTTGTGGGATGCCCCCTTCAAGGATTCCTTCTGCGGGACAATTGAGACCTTTTGGGCAGCTCCAGGATATCCCATATGGAAGGACTCCAGAGCACCGTTCGGGGTGGATGCCTGGGAAGCGGGCCTCGCATTCCAAATGTCTCCTAGCAACAAGACAGTTGAGATCGGATAGCTCTGCGGGAGCAACTGGCGTGGCTGAGTTGAAATGGACTTTTAGGGTCGGGCCCATTGTGTGTTTGTGTCCATGAGGGCCTTGGAATGGGGCGTTGGCACCGGGACCCTGAAGTATTCTCCTAAGCTTTTGACATACCTCCCATGCACAAGTTTCCTTGTGGAGATGAGATTTGTTCTGAGGGGTGCCTCAGGAAACCTCCTATGCTGGTATTGGAAATTAGGCTTTTGAGGAGACATGCCTGTAAACCAAAACAATGGATCCGATTATGGCCTAGGGTCCTGTCTCGTTCCAACTTCTTCTCTGGTGATATCCATCTATGAAATGAGTGGAGGGAGATGCTCACCTGGTGTCACACCGCCCTTGTTTGTCCCTGGAGACCTACACTATTGGGATGGCCTCGGGGACTTTGGAGAGTTTTCTTAATTGGTGAGAATTTGGACAATGGAATGGGCAGAATTCCCATGGATTGGGTAGGCACAGTCCTAATGTGTGGCTCAGGGGCCCCAGCCTCTAGGGTGTGTGGCCCAGGACTTTGAGGACAGAAGTCTGAAAACACAAACTCAGCTAAGGTTTTGGGACGTAGGTATGGGAGGCCCAATCTACAAACCATGAAAAGTACCCCTCAGGATATGAAGAAAGAGCGAGTCTGAGGCACTTGCTCAGGCTTTTGTCTCTGGATTTTGTATCAACAATGGCTGTAGAATGTGGGGAGGCCTCATGGGATATGGACGAAAATTCCTCTCTGTGGATTTGGCCCGGTCCCAATAGTTTTTCTTCAATTGTCGGATGGGAGGTCTCCTTTCAGGTTTATTACCTCAGGTGTCCGAACAAAATAGGAATTCCAAAGCAGAGCCCTGGGGAAGAGTGAAGGGACAACCCAAACTATGGTTAAAAATTGGGGCCTAGGTGCATGGCAGGCCCAATATGCTGTCTCTTCATCCAGCCACTGAGGGGCCTTACTTGAGGAGTGGGCTCATGCTGAGGGTCACAATGTGTGTTTGTGACCAATGTGGCCCGCGAGCATGGGCGGGGCCTCATGGGCCACACTGGTTTCAACTACACTGGACTTTGGACAACCTGCCAAACACAAGGTCTCTGGCGATGGGGAATGTGTTCTGATATCTGCATCATTTTCAACCCTGGGCAGTGGTTGGAGAGAAGGTCTAGGTTCTGAAGCCTGAAAAACCGAAGTTGGGAAGAGATGTCGACCTAAGGCCATGGCGGGTCTGATATGCTCAGTGTGCGGTAAGCTGCCTGGGTGTTGGTCAGGAGGTTCGGGCTCAGGTTGTGTCAGTCAGTGCATTAGTCCCAGGTTAGACTATATGATTTGGGTACAGTCGAGTGCCGTATAGGTTTATCCTCATTTGAGGTGCCTGGGGAGCTCAATAGGCAAGATATTTTTTCTAGACGGCAGGCAGAGTGCTGCACTTTGGTTCCAGAATTGCCAAACTTGAGGGCTTCTGGGCCAGGAGTGTGAGGACAGAAGTCTGAGAACACAAGCTAGACTTGGGCTTCAGGCCGAGGGCACGGCAGGTACCTCCTGCAGATCAGAACCAATATTTCATGCATCTGAAGTCACGGCGAGGATCAGACGTTGGCTCGGGTTGGAGTTTCTGTGCATGACTGCCCCTTCATGAACGGAGCGGAATCTCAAGGCCATGGAGGTTTTCCCACGTTGGGAGTTGTGGGATGCCCCCTTCAAGGATTCCTTCTGCGGGACAATTGAGACCTGTTGGTCAGCTCCAGGACATCCCATATGGAATGATCCAGAGCACCGTTCGAGGATCGATGCCAGGGAATCCCGCCTCGCATTCCAATTTTCTCCTAGCAACAAGACAGTTGAGTTTTGATGGCTCTGCGGGAGCAATCGGGGCGGCTGTGTTGAAATGGACTTTCCCGAGGTTGGGGCCTAATGTGTGTTTGTGTCCATGAGGGCCTTGGAATGAGGCGGTGACACCGGGACCCTGAAGTATTCTCCTAAGCTTTTGACATAGATCCCATGCACAAGTTTCCTTGTGGAAACGAGATTTGTTCTGATGGGTGCCTCAGGAAACCCCCTATGCCCTATGCTGGTCTTGGAATCCAGGCTTTTAAGGAGACATGTCTGTAAACCAAAGCAATGGATCCGAATATGGCCTAGGGTCCTGTCTGGTTCCATCTTCTTCTCTGGGGACATCCATTTATGATATGAGTGGAGGTAGATGCTCAGCTGGTGTCAGACCGACCTTGTTTGTCCCCGGAGTCCTACACTATTGGGATGGCCTCGGGGACTTTGGAGAGTTCTCCTAATTTGTACGATTTTGGCTAATGGAATGGGCAGAATTCCCATGGATTGGGTAGGCACAGTCCTAATGTTGGCTCCAGGGGCCCCAGCCTGTAGGGTGTGTGGCCCAGGAATCTGAGGACAGAAGTCTGAAAACACAAACTCAGCTTATGTTGGGAACGTAGGTATGGCAGGGCCAATCTACAAACCATGAGAAGGACTCTTCTGGATATGAAGAAGGAGCGAGTCTGAGGCGCTTGCTCAGGCTTTTGTCTCTGGATTTTGTATCAAAGATGGGCGTGGAACGTGGGAAGGCCTCATGGGCCATGGACGAATCTTCCTCTCTGTGGATTTGGCCCGGTCCCAATTTCTTTCCGTCAATCTGTGGGATGGGAGGTCTCCTCTCAGGTTTGTTACCTCAGGTGTCCCAACCAAAGAGGAATTCCAAAGCAGAGCCCTGGGGAAGAGTGAAGGGACAACCCAAACGATGGTTATAAATTGGGGCCTTGGGGCATGGCAGACCCAATATGCTGTCTCTTCATCCAGCCACTGAGTGGCCTTACTTAAAGACTGGGCACAGGCTGAGGGTCAGCATGTGTGTTTGTGACCAATGTGGCCCGCGAGCATGGGCGGGGCCTCATGGGCCACACTGGTTTCAACTACACTGAACTTTGGATAACATGCCAATCACAAGGTCTCTTGCCATGGGGAAGGAGCTCTGATTTCTGCATCATTTGCAACCCTGGGCAGTGTTTGGAGATAAGGTCTACGTTCTGAAGCCTGAAAACCGCAGTTGGGAAGAGATGACGACCTAAGGCCATGGCGGGTCTGATGTGCTCAGTGTGCGGTCAGCTGCCTGGGTGTTGGTCCGGAGGTTCGGGTTCAGGTTGTGTCAGACAGTGAATTAGTACCCAGGTTAGACTATATAATTCAGGTACAGTCGAGAGCCGTGTAGGTTTATCCTCATTTGAGGTGCCTGGGCTACTCATTAGGCAATATATTTTTTCTAGAGGCAGGCAGAGTGCTGCATTGTGGGTCCGGTATTGCCAAACATGAGGGATTCTGGACCAGGAGTGTGAGGACAAGTCTGAGAACAGAAGTTAGACTTGGGCTTCAGGCCAAGGGCACGGCTGGTACCCCCTGCAGATCTGAACGAATATCTCATGCTTCTGAAGTCACGGCGAGGATCAGACGTTGGCTCGGGTTGGAGTTTCTGTGCATGACTGCCCCTTCATGAACGGAGCGGAATCTCAAGGCCATGGTGGTTTTCCCACGTTGGGAGTTGTGGGATGCCCCCTTCAAGGATTCCTTCTGAGGGACAATTGAGACCTGTTGGGCAGCTCCAGGATATCCCATATGGAAGGAATCCAGAGCACCATTCGGGGTGGATGCCTGGGAAGCGGGCCTCGCATTCCAAATGTCTCCTAGCAACAAGACAGTTGAGATCGGATAGCTCTGCGGGAGCAACCGGCGTGGCTGAGTTGAAATGGACTTTTAGGGTCGGGCCCATTGTGTGTTTGTGTCCATGAGGGCCTTGGAATGGGGCGTTGGCACCGGGACCCTGAAGTATTCTCCTAAGCTTTTGACATACCTCCCATGCACAAGTTTCCTTGTGGAGATGAGATTTGTTCTGAGGGGTGCCTCAGGAAACCCCCTATGCTGGTATTGGAATCCAGGCTTTTGAGGAGACATGCCTATAAACCAAAACAATGGATCCGATTATGGCCTAGGGTCCTGTCTCGTTCCAACTTCTTCTCTGGTGATATCCATCTATGAAATGAGTGGAGGGAGATGCTCACCTGGTGTCACACCGCCCTTGCTGTCCCTGGAGACCTACACTATTGGGATGGCCTCGGGGACTTTGGAGAGTTTTCTTAATTGGTGAGAATTTGGACAATGGAATGGGCAGAATTTCCATGGATTGGGTAGGCACAGTCCTAATGTGTGGCTCCAGGGGCCCCAGCCTGGAGGGTGTGCGGCCCAGGACTTTGAGGACAGAAGTCTGAAAACACAAACTCAGCTAAGGTTTTGGGACGTAGGTATGGGAGGCCCAATCTACAAACCATGAGAAGTACCCCTCAGGATATGAAGAAAGAGCGAGTCTGAGGCACTTGCTCAGGCTTTTGTCTCTGGATTTTGTATCAACAATGGCTGTAGAATGTGGGGAGGCCTCATGGGATATGGACGAATCTTCCTCTCTGTGGATTTGGCCGGGTCCCAATAGTTTTTCTTCAATTGTCGGATGGGAGGTCTCCTTTCAGGTTTATTACCTCAGGTGTCCGAACAAAATAGGAATTCCAAAGCAGAGCCCTGGGGAAGAGTGAAGGGACAACCCAAACTATGGTTAAAAATTGGGGCCTAGGTGCAAGGCAGGCCCAATATGCTGTCTCTTCATCCAGCCACTGAGAGGCCTTACTTGAGGACTGGGCTCATGCTGAGGGTCACAATGTGTGTTTGTGACCAATGTGGCCCGCGAGCATGGGCGGGGCCTCATGGGCCACACTGGTTTCAACTACACTGGACTTTGGACAACCTGCCAAACACAAGGTCTCTGGCCATGGGGAATGTGTTCTGATATCTGCATCATTTTCAACCCTGGGCAGTGGTTGGAGATAAGGTCTAGGTTCTGAAGCCTGAAAAACCGAAGTTGGGAAGAGATGACGACCTAAGGCCATGGCGGGTCTGATATGCTCAGTGTGCGGTCAGCTGCCTGGGTGTTGGTCAGGAGGTTCGGGCTCAGGTTGTGTCAGTCAGTGCATTAGTCCCAGGTTAGACTATATGATTTGCGTAAAGTCGAGTGCCGTATAGGTTTATCCTCATTTGAGGTGCCTGGGGAGCTCAATAGGCAAGATATTTTTTCTAGAGGGCAGGCAGAGTGCTGCACTTTGGTTCGAGAATTGCCAAACTTGAGGGCTTCTGGGCCAGGAGTGTGAGGACAGAAGTCTGAGAACACAAGCTAGACTTGGGCTTCAGGCCGAGGGCACGGCAGGTACCTCCTGCAGATCTGAACCAATATTTCATGCATCTGAAGTCACGGGAAGGATCAGACGTTGGCTCGGGTTGAGTTTCTGTGCATGACTGCCCCTTCATGAACGGAGCTGAATCTCAATGCCATGGAGGTTTTCCCACGTTGGGAGTTGTGGGATGCCCCCTTCAAGGATTCCATCTGCGGGCCAATTGAGACCTGTGGGCAGCTCCAGGACATCCCATATGGAATGACTCCAGAGCACCGTTCGAGGATCGATGCCAGGGAATCCCTCCTCGCATTCCAATTTTCTCCCAGCAACAAGACAGTTGAGTTTTGATGGCTCTGCGGGAGCAATCGGGGCGGCTGTGTTGAAATGGACTTTCCCGAGGTTGGGGCCTAATGTGTGTTTGTGTCCATGAGGGCCTTGGAATGGGGCGGTGACACCGGGACCCTGAAGTATTCTCCTAAGCTTTTGACATAGGTCCCATGCACAAGTTTCCTTGTGGAAACAAGATTTGTTCTGATGGGTGCCTCAGGAAACCCCCTATGCTGGTCTTGGAATCCAGGCTTTTGAGGAGACATGTCTGTAAACCAAAGCAATGGATCCGAATATGGCCTAGGGTCCTGTCTGGTTCCATCTTCTTCTCTGGGGATATCCATCTATGGAATGAGTGGAGGTAGATGCTCACCTGTTGTCAGACCACCCTTGTTTGTCCCCGGAGTCCTACACTAATGGGATGGCCCCTGGGACTTTGGAGAATTCTCCTAATTTGTACGATTTTGGACAATGGAATGGGCAGAATTCCCATGGATTGGGTAGGCACAGTCCTAATGTGTGGCTCCAGGGGCCCCAGCCTGTAGGGTGTGTGGCCCAGGAATCTGAGGACAGAAGTCTGAAAACACAAACTCAGCTTATGTTGGGAACGTAGGTATGGCAGGGCCAATCTACAAACCATGAGAAGGACTCTTCAGGATATGAAGAAAGAGCGAGTCTGAGGCGCTTGCTCAGGCTTTTGTCTCTGGATTTTGTATCAAAGATGGGCGTGGAACGTGGGGAGGCCTCATGGGCCATGGACGAATCTTCCTCTCTGTGGATTTGGCCTGGTCCCAATTTCTTTCCATCAATCTCTGGGATGGGAGGTCTCCTCTCAGGTTTGTTACCTCAGGTGTCCCAACCAAAGAGGAATTCCAAAGCAGAGCCCTGGGGAAGAGTGAAGGGACAACCCAAACGATGGTTATAAATTGGGGCCTAGGGGCATGGCAGACCCAATATGCTGTCTCTTCATCCAACCACTGAGTGGCCTTATTTAAAGACTGGGCACAGGCTGAGGGTCAGCATGTGTGTTTGTGACCAATGTGGCCCGCGAGCATGGGCGGGGCCTCATGGGCCACACTGGTTTCAACTACACTGAACTTTGGATAACATGCCAATCACAAGGTCTCTTGCCATGGGGAAGGAGCGCTGATTTCTGCATCATTTGCAACCCTGGGCAGTGTTTGGAGATAAGGTCTACGTTCTGAAGCCTGAAAACCGCAGTTGGGAAGAGATGACGACCTAAGGCCATGGCGGGTCTGATGTGCTCAGTGTGCGGTCAGCTGCCTGGGTGTTGGTCCGGAGGTTCGGGTTCAGGTTGTGCCAGACAGTGAATTAGTACCCAGGTTAGACTATATAATTCAGGTACAGTCGAGAGCCGTGTAGGTTTATCCTGATTTGAGGTGCCTGGGCTACTCATTAGGCAATATATTTTTTCTAGAGGCAGGCAGAGTGCTGCATTGTGGGTCCGGTATTGCCAAACATGAGGGATTCTGGACCAGGAGTGTGAGGACAAGTCTGAGAACAGAAGGTAGACTTGGGCTTCAGGCCGAGGGCACGGCTGGTACCCCCTGCAGATCTGAACGAATATCTCATGCTTCTGAAGTCACGGCGAGGATCAGACGTTGGCTCGGGTTGGAGTTTCTGTGCATGACTGCCCCTTCATGAACGGAGCGGAATCTCAAGGCCATGGAGGTTTACCCACGTTGGGAGTTGTGGGATGCCCCCTTCAAGGATTCCTTCTGCGGGACAATTGAGACCTGTTGGGCAGCTCCAGGATATCCAATATGGAAGGACTCCAGAGCACCGTTCGGGGTGGATGCCTGGGAAGCGGGCCTCGCATTCCAAATGTCTCCTAGCAACAAGACAGTTGAGATCGGATAGCTCTGCGGGAGCAACTGGCGTGGCTGAGTTGAAATGGACTTTTAGGGTCGGGCCCATTGTGTGTTTGTGTCCATGAGGGCCTTGGAATGGGGCGTTGGCACCGGGACCCTGAAGTATTCTCCTAAGCTTTTGACATACCTCCCATGCACAAGTTTCCTTGTGGAGATGAGTTTTGTTCTGAGGGGTGCCTCAGGAAACCTCCTATGCTGGTATTGGAAATTAGGCTTTTGAGGAGACATGCCTGTAAACCAAAACAATGGATCCGATTATGGCCTAGGGTCCTGTCTGGTTCAATCTACTTCTCTGGTGATATCCATCTATGGAATCAGTGGAGCGAGATGCTCACCTGGTGTCACACCGCCCTTGTTTGTCCCTGGAGACCTACACTATTGGGATGGCCTCGGGGACTTTGGAGAGTTTTCTTAATTGGTGAGAATTTGGACAATGGAATGGGCAGAATTCCCATGGATTGGGTAGGCACAGTCCTAATGTGTGGCTCCA
The DNA here is from genome assembly GCF_964662115.1 of Mustela nivalis. NCBI lineage: Eukaryota > Metazoa > Chordata > Mammalia > Carnivora > Mustelidae > Mustela > Mustela nivalis. Next base: position 121,929 of record NW_028135577.1, read on the forward strand.
GGGGCCCCAGCCTGGAGGGTGTGCGGCCCAGGACTTTGAGGACAGAAGTCTGAAAACACAAACTCAGCTAAGGTTTTGGGACGTAGGTATGGGAGGCCCAATCTACAAACCATGAGAAGTACCCCTCAGGATATGAAGAAAGAGCGAGTCTGAGGCACTTGCTCAGGCTTTTGTCTCTGGATTTTGTATCAACAATGGCTGTAGAATGTGGGGAGGCCTCATGGGATATGGACGAATCTTCCTCTCTGTGGATTTGGCCGGGTCCCAATAGTTTTTCTTCAATTGTCGGATGGGAGGTCTCCTTTCAGGTTTATTACCTCAGGTGTCCGAACAAAATAGGAATTCCAAAGCAGAGCCCTGGGGAAGAGTGAAGGGACAACCCAAACTATGGTTAAAAATTGGGGCCTAGGTGCAAGGCAGGCCCAATATGCTGTCTCTTCATCCAGCCACTGAGAGGCCTTACTTGAGGACTGGGCTCATGCTGAGGGTCACAATGTGTGTTTGTGACCAATGTGGCCCGCGAGCATGGGCGGGGCCTCATGGGCCACACTGGTTTCAACTACACTGGACTTTGGACAACCTGCCAAACACAAGGTCTCTGGCCATGGGGAATGTGTTCTGATATCTGCATCATTTTCAACCCTGGGCAGTGGTTGGAGATAAGGTCTAGGTTCTGAAGCCTGAAAAACCGAAGTTGGGAAGAGATGACGACCTAAGGCCATGGCGGGTCTGATATGCTCAGTGTGCGGTCAGCTGCCTGGGTGTTGGTCAGGAGGTTCGGGCTCAGGTTGTGTCAGTCAGTGCATTAGTCCCAGGTTAGACTATATGATTTGGGTACAGTCGAGTGCCGTATAGGTTTATCCTCATTTGAGGTGCCTGGGGAGCTCAATAGGCAAGATATTTTTTCTAGAGGGCAGGCAGAGTGCTGCACTTTGGTTCCAGAATTGCCAAACTTGAGGTCTTCTGGGCCAGGAGTGTGAGGACAGAAGTCTGAGAACACAAGCTAGACTTGGGCTTCAGGCCGAGGGCACGGCAGGTACCTCCTGCAGATCTGAACCAATATTTCATGCATCTGAAGTCACGGCGAGGATCAGACGTTGGCTCGGGTTGGAGTTTCTGTGCATGACTGCCCCTTCATGAACGGAGCAGAATCTCAAGGCCATGGAGGTTTACCCACGTTGGGAGTTGTGGGATGCCCCCTTCAAGGATTCCTTCTGCGGGACAATTGAGACCTTTTGGGCAGCTCCAGGATATCCCATATGGAAGGACTCCAGAGCACCGTTCGGGGTGGATGCCTGGGAAGCGGGCCTCGCATTCCAAATGTCTCCTAGCAACAAGACAGTTGAGATCGGATAGCTCTGCGGGAGCAACTGGCGTGGCTGAGTTGAAATGGACTTTTAGGGTCGGGCCCATTGTGTGTTTGTGTCCATGAGGGCCTTGGAATGGGGCGTTGGCACCGGGACCCTGAAGTATTCTCCTAAGCTTTTGACATACCTCCCATGCACAAGTTTCCTTGTGGAGATGAGATTTGTTCTGAGGGGTGCCTCAGGAAACCTCCTATGCTGGTATTGGAAATTAGGCTTTTGAGGAGACATGCCTGTAAACCAAAACAATGGATCCGATTATGGCCTAGGGTCCTGTCTCGTTCCAACTTCTTCTCTGGTGATATCCATCTATGAAATGAGTGGAGGGAGATGCTCACCTGGTGTCACACCGCCCTTGTTTGTCCCTGGAGACCTACACTATTGGGATGGCCTCGGGGACTTTGGAGAGTTTTCTTAATTGGTGAGATTTTGGACAATGGAATGGGCAGAATTCCCATGGATTGGGTAGGCACAGTCCTAATGTGTGGCTCAGGGGCCCCAGCCTCTAGGGTGTGTGGCCCAGGACTTTGAGGACAGAAGTCTGAAAACACAAACTCAGCTAAGGTTTTGGGACGTAGGTATGGGAGGCCCAATCTACAAACCATGAAAAGTACCCCTCAGGATATGAAGAAAGAGCGAGTCTGAGGCACTTGCTCAGGCTTTTGTCTCTGGATTTTGTATCAACAATGGCTGTAGAATGTGGGGAGGCCTCATGGGATATGGACGAAAATTCCTCTCTGTGGATTTGGCCCGGTCCCAATAGTTTTTCTTCAATTGTCGGATGGGAGGTCTCCTTTCAGGTTTATTACCTCAGGTGTCCGAACAAAATAGGAATTCCAAAGCAGAGCCCTGGGGAAGAGTGAAGGGACAACCCAAACTATGGTTAAAAATTGGGGCCTAGGTGCATGGCAGGCCCAATATGCTGTCTCTTCATCCAGCCACTGAGGGGCCTTACTTGAGGAGTGGGCTCATGCTGAGGGTCACAATGTGTGTTTGTGACCAATGTGGCCCGCGAGCATGGGCGGGGCCTCATGGGCCACACTGGTTTCAACTACACTGGACTTTGGACAACCTGCCAAACACAAGGTCTCTGGCGATGGGGAATGTGTTCTGATATCTGCATCATTTTCAACCCTGGGCAGTGGTTGGAGAGAAGGTCTAGGTTCTGAAGCCTGAAAAACCGAAGTTGGGAAGAGATGTCGACCTAAGGCCATGGCGGGTCTGATATGCTCAGTGTGCGGTAAGCTGCCTGGGTGTTGGTCAGGAGGTTCGGGCTCAGGTTGTGTCAGTCAGTGCATTAGTCCCAGGTTAGACTATATGATTTGGGTACAGTCGAGTGCCGTATAGGTTTATCCTCATTTGAGGTGCCTGGGGAGCTCAATAGGCAAGATATTTTTTCTAGACGGCAGGCAGAGTGCTGCACTTTGGTTCCAGAATTGCCAAACTTGAGGGCTTCTGGGCCAGGAGTGTGAGGACAGAAGTCTGAGAACACAAGCTAGACTTGGGCTTCAGGCCGAGGGCACGGCAGGTACCTCCTGCAGATCAGAACCAATATTTCATGCATCTGAAGTCACGGCGAGGATCAGACGTTGGCTCGGGTTGGAGTTTCTGTGCATGACTGCCCCTTCATGAACGGAGCGGAATCTCAAGGCCATGGAGGTTTTCCCACGTTGGGAGTTGTGGGATGCCCCCTTCAAGGATTCCTTCTGCGGGACAATTGAGACCTGTTGGTCAGCTCCAGGACATCCCATATGGAATGATCCAGAGCACCGTTCGAGGATCGATGCCAGGGAATCCCGCCTCGCATTCCAATTTTCTCCTAGCAACAAGACAGTTGAGTTTTGATGGCTCTGCGGGAGCAATCGGGGCGGCTGTGTTGAAATGGACTTTCCCGAGGTTGGGGCCTAATGTGTGTTTGTGTCCATGAGGGCCTTGGAATGAGGCGGTGACACCGGGACCCTGAAGTATTCTCCTAAGCTTTTGACATAGATCCCATGCACAAGTTTCCTTGTGGAAACGAGATTTGTTCTGATGGGTGCCTCAGGAAACCCCCTATGCCCTATGCTGGTCTTGGAATCCAGGCTTTTAAGGAGACATGTCTGTAAACCAAAGCAATGGATCCGAATATGGCCTAGGGTCCTGTCTGGTTCCATCTTCTTCTCTGGGGACATCCATTTATGATATGAGTGGAGGTAGATGCTCAGCTGGTGTCAGACCGACCTTGTTTGTCCCCGGAGTCCTACACTATTGGGATGGCCTCGGGGACTTTGGAGAGTTCTCCTAATTTGTACGATTTTGGCTAATGGAATGGGCAGAATTCCCATGGATTGGGTAGGCACAGTCCTAATGTTGGCTCCAGGGGCCCCAGCCTGTAGGGTGTGTGGCCCAGGAATCTGAGGACAGAAGTCTGAAAACACAAACTCAGCTTATGTTGGGAACGTAGGTATGGCAGGGCCAATCTACAAACCATGAGAAGGACTCTTCTGGATATGAAGAAGGAGCGAGTCTGAGGCGCTTGCTCAGGCTTTTGTCTCTGGATTTTGTATCAAAGATGGGCGTGGAACGTGGGAAGGCCTCATGGGCCATGGACGAATCTTCCTCTCTGTGGATTTGGCCCGGTCCCAATTTCTTTCCGTCAATCTGTGGGATGGGAGGTCTCCTCTCAGGTTTGTTACCTCAGGTGTCCCAACCAAAGAGGAATTCCAAAGCAGAGCCCTGGGGAAGAGTGAAGGGACAACCCAAACGATGGTTATAAATTGGGGCCTTGGGGCATGGCAGACCCAATATGCTGTCTCTTCATCCAGCCACTGAGTGGCCTTACTTAAAGACTGGGCACAGGATGAGGGTCAGCATGTGTGTTTGTGACCAATGTGGCCCGCGAGCATGGGCGGGGCCTCATGGGCCACACTGGTTTCAACTACACTGAACTTTGGATAACATGCCAATCACAAGGTCTCTTGCCATGGGGAAGGAGCTCTGATTTCTGCATCATTTGCAACCCTGGGCAGTGTTTGGAGATAAGGTCTACGTTCTGAAGCCTGAAAACCGCAGTTGGGAAGAGATGACGACCTAAGGCCATGGCGGGTCTGATGTGCTCAGTGTGCGGTCAGCTGCCTGGGTGTTGGTCCGGAGGTTCGGGTTCAGGTTGTGTCAGACAGTGAATTAGTACCCAGGTTAGACTATATAATTCAGGTACAGTCGAGAGCCGTGTAGGTTTATCCTCATTTGAGGTGCCTGGGCTACTCATTAGGCAATATATTTTTTCTAGAGGCAGGCAGAGTGCTGCATTGTGGGTCCGGTATTGCCAAACATGAGGGATTCTGGACCAGGAGTGTGAGGACAAGTCTGAGAACAGAAGTTAGACTTGGGCTTCAGGCCAAGGGCACGGCTGGTACCCCCTGCAGATCTGAACGAATATCTCATGCTTCTGAAGTCACGGCGAGGATCAGACGTTGGCTCGGGTTGGAGTTTCTGTGCATGACTGCCCCTTCATGAACGGAGCGGAATCTCAAGGCCATGGTGGTTTTCCCACGTTGGGAGTTGTGGGATGCCCCCTTCAAGGATTCCTTCTGAGGGACAATTGAGACCTGTTGGGCAGCTCCAGGATATCCCATATGGAAGGAATCCAGAGCACCATTCGGGGTGGATGCCTGGGAAGCGGGCCTCGCATTCCAAATGTCTCCTAGCAACAAGACAGTTGAGATCGGATAGCTCTGCGGGAGCAACCGGCGTGGCTGAGTTGAAATGGACTTTTAGGGTCGGGCCCATTGTGTGTTTGTGTCCATGAGGGCCTTGGAATGGGGCGTTGGCACCGGGACCCTGAAGTATTCTCCTAAGCTTTTGACATACCTCCCATGCACAAGTTTCCTTGTGGAGATGAGATTTGTTCTGAGGGGTGCCTCAGGAAACCCCCTATGCTGGTATTGGAATCCAGGCTTTTGAGGAGACATGCCTATAAACCAAAACAATGGATCCGATTATGGCCTAGGGTCCTGTCTCGTTCCAACTTCTTCTCTGGTGATATCCATCTATGAAATGAGTGGAGGGAGATGCTCACCTGGTGTCACACCGCCCTTGCTGTCCCTGGAGACCTACACTATTGGGATGGTTCGGGGACATTGGAGAGTTTTCTTAATTGGTGAGATTTTGGACAATGTAATGGGCAGAATTCCCATGGATTGGGTAGGCACAGTCCTAATGTGTGGCTCAGGGGCCCCAGCCTGGAGGGTGTGTGGCCCAGGACTTTGAGGACAGAAGTCTGAAAACACAAACTCAGCTAAGGTTTTGGGACGTAGGTATGGGAGGCCCAATCTACAAACCATGAGAAGTACCCCTCAGGATATGAAGAAAGAGCGAGTCTGAGGCACTTGCTCAGGCTTTTGTCTCTGGATTTTGTATCAACAATGGCTGTAGAATGTGGGGAGGCCTCATGAGATATGGACAAATCTTCCTCTCTGTGGATTTGGCCCAGTCCCAATAGTTTTTCTTCAATTGTCGGATGGGAGGTCTTCTTTCAGGTTTATTACCTCAGGTGTCCGAACAAAATAGGAATTCCAAAGCAGAGCCCTGGGGAAGAGTGAAGTGACAACCCAAGCTATGGTTAAAAATTGGGGCCTAGGTGAATGGCAGGCCCAATATGCTGTCTCTTCATCCAGCCACTGAGAGGCCTTACTTGAGGACTGGGCTCATGCTGAGGGTCACAATGTGTGTTTGTGACCAATGTGGCCCGCGAGCATGGGCGGGGCCTCATGGGCCACACTGGTTTCAACTACACTGGACTTTGGACAACCTGCCAAACACAAGGTCTCTGGCCATGGGGAATGTGTTCTGATATCTGCATCATTTTCAACCCTGGGCAGTGGTTGGAGATAGGTCTAGGTTCTGAAGCCTGAAAAACCGAAGTTGGGTGGAGATGACGACCTAAGGCCATGGCGGGTCTGATATGCTCAGTGTGCGGTCAGCTGCCTGGGTGTTGGTCAGGAGGTTCGGGCTCAGGTTGTGTCAGTCAGTGCATTAGTCCCAGGTTAGACTATATGATTTGGGTACAGTCGAGTGCCGTATAGGTTTATCCTCATTTGAGGTGCCTGGGGAGCTCAATAGGCAAGATATTTTTTCTAGAGGGCAGGCAGAGTGCTGCACTTTGGTTCCAGAATTGCCAAACTTGAGGGCTTCTGGGCCAGGAGTGTGAGGACAGAAGTCTGAGAACACAAGCTAGACTTGGGTTTCTGGCCGAGGGCACGGCAGGTACCTCCTGCAGATCTGAACCAATATTTCATGCATCTGAAGTCACGGCGAGGATCAGACGTTGGCTCGGGTTGGAGTTTCTGTGCATGACTGCCCCTTCATGAACGGAGCGGAATCTCAAGGCCATGGAGGTTTTCCCACGTTGGGAGTTGTGGGATGCCCCCTTCAAGGATTCCTTCTGCGGGACAATTGAGACCTGTTGGTCAGCTCCAGGACATCCCATATGGAATGACTCCAGAGCACCGTTCGAGGATCGATGCCAGGGAATCCCGCCTCGCATTCCAATTTTCTCCTAGCAACAAGACAGTTGAGTTTTGATGGCTCTGCGGGAGCAATCGGGGCGGCTGTGTTGAAATGGACTTTCCCGATGTTGGGGCCTAATGTGTGTTTATTTATCCATGAGGGCCTTGGAATGGGGCGGTGACACCGGGACCCTGAAGTATTCTCCTAAGCTTTTGACATAGGTCCCATACACAAGTTTCCTTGTGGAAACGAGATTTGTTCTGATGGGTGCCTCAGGAAACCCCCTATGCTGGTCTTGGAATCCAGGCTTTTAAGGAGACATGTCTGTAAACCAAAGCAATGGATCCGAATATGGCCTAGGGTCCTGTCTGGTTCCATCTTCTTCTCTGGGGACATCCATTTATGATATGAGTGGAGGTAGATGCTCAGCTGGTGTCAGACCGACCTTGTTTGTCCCCGGAGACCTACACTATTGGGATGGCCTCGGGGACTTTGGAGAGTTCTCCTAATTTGTACGATTTTGGATAATGGAATGGGCAGAATGCCCATGGATTGGGTAGGCACAGTCCTAATGTGTGGCTTCAGGGGCCCCAGCCTGGAGGGTGTGTGGCCCAGGAATCTGAGGACAGAAGTCTGAAAACACAAACTCAGCTTAGGTTGGGAACGTAGGTATGGCAGGGCCAATCTACAAACCATGAGAAGCACTCTTCAGGATATGAAGAAAGAGCGAGTCTGAGGCGCTTGCTCAGGCTTTTGTCTCTGGATTTTGTATCAAAGATGGGCGTGGAACGTGGGGAGGCCTCATGGGCCATGGACGAATCTTCCTCTCTGTGGATTTGGCCCGGTCCCAATTTCTTTCCGTCAATCTGTGGGATGGGAGGTCTCCTCTCAAGTTTGTTACCTCAGGTGTCCCAACCAAAGAGGAATTCCAAAGCAGAGCCCTGGGGAAGAGTGAAGGGACAACCCAAACGATGGTTATAAATTGGGGCCTAGGGGCATGGCAGACCCAATATGCTGTCTCTTCATTCAGCCACTGAGTGGCCTTACTTAAAGACTGGGCACAGGCTGAGGGTCAGCATGTGTGTTTGTGACCAATGTGGCCTGCGAGCATGGGCGGGGCCTCATGGGCCACACTGGTTTCAACTACACTGAACTTTGGATAACATGCCAATCACAAGGTCTCTTGCCATGGGGAAGGAGCTCTGATTTCTGCATCATTTGCAACCCTGGGCAGTGTTTGGAGATAAGGTCTACGTTCTGAAGCCTGAAAACCGCAGTTGGGAAGATATGACGACCTAAGGCCATGGCGGGTCTGCTGTGCTCAGTGTGCGGTCAGCTGCCTGGGTGTTGGTCCAGAGGTTCGGGTTCAGGTTGTGTCAGACAGTGAATTAGTACCCAGGTTAGACTATATAATTCAGGTACAGTCGAGAGCCGTGTAGGTTTATCCTCATTTGAGGTGCCTGGGCTACTCATTAGGCAATATATTTTTTCTAGAGGCAGGCAGAGTGCTGCATTGTGGGTCCGGTATTGCCAAACATGAGGGATTCTGGACCAGGAGTGTGAGGACAAGTCTGAGAACAGAAGCTAGACTTGGGCTTCAGGCCGAGGGCACGGCTGGTACCCCCTGCAGATCTGAACGAATATCTCATGCTTCTGTAGTCACGGCGAGGATCAGACGTTGGCTCGGGTTGGAGTTTCTGTGCATGACTGCCCCTTCATGAACGGAGCGGAATCTCAATGCCATGGAGGTTTTCCCACGTTGGGAGTTGTGGGATGCCCCCTTCAAGGATTCCTTCTGAGGGACAATTGAGACCTGTTGGGCAGCTCCAGGATATCCCATATGGAAGGACTCCAGAGCACCATTCAGGGTGGATGCCTAGGAAGCGGGCCTCGCATTCCAAATGTCTCCTAGCAACAAGACAGTTGAGATCGGATAGCTCTGCAGGAGCAACCGGCGTGGCTGAGTTGAAATGGACTTTTATGGTCGGCCCAATTTGTGTTTGTGTCCATGAGGGCCTTGGAATGGGGCATTGGCACCGGGACCCTGAAGTATTCTCCTAAGCTTTTGACATACCTCCCAAGCACAAGTTTCCTTGTGGAGATGAGATTTGTTCTGAGGGGTGCCTCAGGAAACCCCCTATTCTGGTATTGGAATCCAGGCTTTTGAGGAGACATGCCTGTAAACCAAAACAATGGATCCGATTATGGCCTAGGGTCCTGTCTGGTTCAATCTTCTTCTCTGGTGATATCCATCTATGGAATGAGTGGAGGGAGATGCTCACCTGGTGTCACACCGCCCTTGCTGTCCCTGGAGACCTACACTATTGGGATGGCCTCGGGGACTTTGGAGAGTTTTCTTAATTGGTGAGAATTTGGACATTGGAATGGGCAGAAATCCCATGGATTGGGTAGGCACAGTCCTAATGTGTGGCTCCAGGGGCCCCAGCCTGGAGGGTGTGCGGCCCAGGACTTTGAGGACAGAAGTCTGAAAACACAAACTCAGCTAAGGTTTTGGGACGTAGGTATGGGAGGCCCAATCTACAAACCATGAGAAGTACCCCTCAGGATATGAAGAAAGAGCGAGTCTGAGGCACTTGCTCAGGCTTTTGTCTCTGGTTTTGTATCAACAATGGCTGTAGAATGTGGGGAGGCCTCATGGGATATGGACGAATCTTCCTCTCTGTGGATTTGGCCCGGTCCCAATAGTTTTTCTTCAATTGTCGGATGGGAGGTCTCCTTTCAGGTTTATTACCTCAGGTGTCCGAACAAAATAGGAATTCCAAAGCAGAGCCCTGGGGAAGAGTGAAGGGACAACCCAAACTATGGTTAAAAATTGGGCCTAGGTGCATGGCAGGCCCAATAGGCTGTCTCTTCATCCAGCCACTGAGAGGCCTTACTTGAGGACTGGGCTCATGCTGAGGGTCACAATGTGTGTTTGTGACCAATGTGGCCCGCGAGCATGGGCGGGGCCTCATGGGCCACACTGGTTTCAACTACACTGGACTTTGGACAACCTGCCAAACACAAGGTCTCTGGCCATGGGGAATGTGTTCTGATATCTGCATCATTTTCAACCCTGGGCAGTGGTTGGAGATAAGGTCTAGGTTCTGAAGCCTGAAATACCGAAGTTGGGAAGAGATGACGACCTAAGGCCATGGCGGGTCTGATATGCTCAGTGTGCGGTCAGCTGCCTGGGTGTTGGTCAGGAGGTTCGGGCTCAGGTTGTGTCAGTCAGTGCATTAGTCCCAGGTTAGACTATATGATTTGGGTACAGTCGAGTGCCGTATAGGTTTATCCTCATTTGAGGTGCCTGGGGATCTCAATAGGCAAGATATTTTTTCTAGAGGGCAGGCAGAGTGCTGCACTTTGGTTCCAGAATTGCCAAACTTGAGGGCTTCTGGGCCAGGAGTGTGAGGACAGAAGTCTGAGAACACAAGCTAGACTTGGGCTTCTGGCCGAGGGCACGGCAGGTACCTCCTGCAGATCTGAACCAATATTTCATGCATCTGAAGTCACGGCGAGGATCAGACGTTGGCTCGGGTTGGATTTTCTGTGCATGACTGCCCCTTCATGAACGGAGCGGAATCTCAAGGCCATGGAGGTTTTCCCACGTTGGGAGTTGTGGAATGCCCCCTTCAAGGATTCCTTCTGCGGGACAATTGAGACCTGTTGGTCAGCTCCAGGACATCCCATATGGAATGACTCCAGAGCACCGTTTGAGGATCGATGCCAAAGAATCCCGCCTCGCATTCCAATTTTCTCCTAGCAACAAGACAGTTGAGTTTTGATGGCTCTGCGGGAGCAATCGGGGAGGCTGTGTTGAAATGGACTTTCCCGAGGTTGGGGCCTAATGTGTGTTTATTTGTCCATGAGGGCCTTGGAATGGGGCGGTGACACCGGGACCCTGAAGTATTCTCCTAAGCTTTTGACATAGGTCCCATACACAAGTATCCTTGTGGAAACGAGATTTGTTCTGATGGGTGCCTCAGGAAACACCCTATGCTGGTTTTGGAATCCAGGCTTTTAAGGAGACATGTCTGTAAACCAAAGCAATGGATCCGAATATGGCCTAGGGTCCTGTCTGGTTCCATCTTCTTCTCTGGGGACATCCATTTATGATATGAGTGGAGGTAGATGCTCAGCTGGTGTCAGACCGCCCTTGTTTGTCCCCGGAGACCTACACTATTGGGATGGCCTCGGGGACTTTGGAGAGTTCTCCTAATTTGTACGATTTTGGATAATGGAATGGGCAGAATTCCCATGGATTGGGTAGGCACAGTCCTAATGTGTGGCTCCAGGGGCCCCAGCCTGGAGGGTGTGTGGCCCAGGAATCTGAGGACAGAAGTCTGAAAACACAAACTCAGCTTAGGTTGGGAACCTAGGTATGGCAGGGCCAATCTACAAACCATGAGAAGCACTCTTCAGGATATGAAGAAAGAGCGAGTCTGAGGCGCTTGCTCAGGCTTTTGTCTCTGGATTTTGTATCAAAGATGGGCGTGGAACGTGGGGAGGCCTCATGGGCCATGGACGAAACTTCCTCTCTGTGGATTTGGCCCGGTCCCAATTTCTTTCCGTCAATCTGTGGGATGGGAGGTCTCCTCTCAGGTTTGTTACCTCAGGTGTCCCAACCAAAGAGGAATTCCAAAGCAGAGCCCTGGGGAAGAGTGAAGGGACAACCCAAACGATGGTTATAAATTGGGGCCTAGGGGCATGGCAGACCCAATATGCTGTCTCTTCATCCAGCCACTGAGTGGCCTTACTTAAAGACTGGGCACAGGCTGAGGGTCAGCATGTGTGTTTGTGACCAATGTGGCCCGCGAGCATGGGCGGGGCCTCATGGGCCACACTGGTTTCAACTACACTGAACTTTGGATAACATGCCAATCACAAGGTCTCTTGCCATGGGGAAGGAGCTCTGATTTCTGCATCATTTGCAACCCTGGGCAGTGTTTGGAGATAAGGTCTACGTTCTGAAGCCTAAAAACCGCAGTTGGGAAGAGATGACGACCTAAGGCCATGGCGGGTCTGATGTGCTCAGTGTGCGGTCAGCTGCCTGGGTGTTGGTCCGGAGGTTCGGGTTCAGGTTGTGTCAGACAGTGAATTAGTACCCAGGTTAGACTATATAATTCAGGTACAGTCGAGAGCCGTGTAGGTTTATCCTCATTTGAGGTGCCTGGGCTACTCATTAGGCAATATATTTTTTCTAGAGGCAGGCAGAGTGCTGCATTGTGGGTCCGGTATTGCCAAACATGAGGGATTCTGGACCAGGAGTGTGAGGACAAATCTGAGAACAGAAGCTAGACTTGGGCTTCAGGCCGAGGGCACGGCTGGTACCCCCTGCAGATCTGAACGAATATCTCATGCTTCTGAAGTCACGGCGAGGATCAGACGTTGGCTCGGGTTGGAGTTTCTGTGCATGACTGCCCCTTCATGAACGGAGCGGAATCTCAAGGCCATGGAGTTTTTCCCACGTTGGGAGTTGTGGGATGCCCCCTTCAAGGATTCCTTCTGAGGGACAATTGAGACCTGTTGGGCAGCACCAGGATATTCCATATGGAAGGACTCCAGAGCACCATTCGGGGTGGATGCCTGGGAAGCGGGCCTCGCATGCCAAATGTCTCCTAGCAACAAGACAGTTGAGATCGGATAGCTCTGCGGGAGCAACCGGCGTGGCTGAGTTGAAATGGACTTTTAGGGTCGGGCCCATTGTGTGTTTGTGTCCATGAGGGCCTTGGAATGGGGCGTTGGCACCGGGACCCTGAAGTATTCTCCTAAGCTTTTGACATACCTCCCAAGCACAAGTTTCCTTGTGGAGATGAGATTTGTTCTGAGGGGTGCCTCAGGAAACCCCCTATGATGGTATTGGAATCCAGGCTTTTGAGGAGACATGCCTGTAAACCAAAACAATGGATCCGATTATGGCTTAGGGTCCTGTCTGGTTCAATCTTCTTCTCTGGTGATATCCATCTATGGAATGAGTGGAGGGAGATGCTCACCTGGTGTCACACCGCCCTTGCTGTCCCTGGAGACCTACACTATTGGGATGGCCTCGGGGACTTTGGAGAGTTTTCTTAATTGGTGAGAATTTGGACAATGGAATGGGCAGAAATCCCATGGATTGGGTAGGCACAGTCCTAATGTGTGGCTCCAGGGGCACCAGCCTGGAGGGTGTGCGGCCCAGGACTTTGAGGACAGAAGTCTGAAAACACAAACTCAGCTAAGGTTTTGGGACGTAGGTATGGGAGGCCCAATCTACAAACCATGAGAAGTTCCCCTCAGGATATGAAGAAAGAGCGAGTCTGAGGCACTTGCTCAGGCTTTTGTCTCTGGATTTTGTATCAACAATGGCTGTAGAATGTGGGGAGGCCTCATGGGATATGGACGAATCTTCCTCTCTGTGGATTTGGCCCGGTCCCAATAGTTTTTCTTCCATTGTCGGATGGGAGGTCTCCTTTCAGGTTTATTACCTCAGGTGTCCGAACAAAATAGGAATTCCAAAGCAGAGCCCTGGGGAAGAGTGAAGGGACAACCCAAACTATGGTTAAAAATTGGGGCCTAGGTGCATGGCAGGCCCAATAGGCTGTCTCTTCATCCAGCCACTGAGAGGCCTTACTTGAGGACTGGGCTCATGCTGAGGGTCACAATGTGTGTTTGTGACCAATGTGGCCCGCGAGCATGTGCGGGGCCTCATGGGCCACACTGGTTTCAACTACACTGGACTTTGGACAACCTGCCAAACACAAGGTCTCTGGCCATGGGGAATGTGTTCTGATATCTGCATCATTTTCAACCCTGGGCAGTGGTTGGAGATAAGGTCTAGGTTCTGAAGCCTGAAAAACCGAAGTTGGGAAGAGATGACGACCTAAGGCCATGGCGGGTCTGATATGCTCAGTGTGCGGTCAGCTGCCTGGGTGTTGGTCAGGAGGTTCGGGCTCAGGTTGTGTCAGTCAGTGCATTAGTCCCAGGTTAGACTATATGATTTGGGTACAGTCGAGTGCCGTATAGGTTTATCCTCATTTGAGGTGCCTGGGGAGCTCAATAGGCAAGATATTTTTTCTAGAGGGCAGGCAGAGTGCTGCACTTTGGTTCCAGAATTGCCAAACTTGAGGGCTTCTGGGCCAGGAGTGTGAGGACAGAAGTCTGAGAACACAAGCTAGACTTGGGCTTCAGGCCGAGGGCACGGCAGGTACCTCCTGCAGATCTGAACCAATATTTCATGCATCTGAAGTCACGGCGAGGATCAGACGTTGGCTCGGGTTGGAGTTTCTGTGCATGACTGCCCCTTCATGAACGGAGCGGAATCTCAAGGCCATGGAGGTTTTCCCACGTTGGGAGTTGTGGAATGCCCCCTTCAAGGATTCCTTCTGCGGGACAATTGAGACCTGTTGGTCAGCTCCAGGACATCCCATATGGAATGACTCCAGAGCACCGTTCGAGGATCGATGCCAAAGAATCCCGCCTCGCATTCCAATTTTCTCCTAGCAACAAGACAGTTGAGTTTTGATGGCTCTGCGGGAGCAATCGGGGCGGCTGTGTTGAAATGGACTTTCCCGAGGTTGGGGCCTAATGTGTGTTTATTTGTCCATGAGGGCCTTGGAATGGGGCGGTGACACCGGGACCCTGAAGTATTCTCCTAAGCTTTTGACATAGGTCCCATACACAAGTATCCTTGTGGAAACGAGATTTGTTCTGATGGGTGCCTCAGGAAACCCCCTATGCTGGTCTTGGAATCCAGGCTTTTAAGGAGACATGTCTGTAAACCAAAGCAATGGATCCGAATATGGCCTAGGGTCCTGTCTGGTTCCATCTTCTTCTCTGGGGACATCCATTTATGATATGAGTGGAGGTAGATGCTCAGCTGGTGTCAGACCGACCTTGTTTGTCCCCGGAGACCTACACTATTGGGATGGCCTCGGGGACTTTGGAGAGTTCTCCTAATTTGTACGATTTTGGCTAATGGAATGGGCAGAATGCCCATGGATTGGGTAGGCACAGTCCTAATGTGTGGCTCCAGGGGCCCCAGCCTGGAGGGTGTGTGGCCCAGGAATCTGAGGACAGAAGTCTGAAAACACAAACTCAGCTTAGGTTGGGAACGTAGGTATGGCAGGGCCAATCTACAAACCATGAGAAGCACTCTTCAGGATATGAAGAAAGAGCGAGTCTGAGGCGCTTGCTCAGGCTTTTGTCTCTGGATTTTGTATCAAAGATGGGCGAGGAACGTGGGGAGGCCTCATGGGCCATGGACGAATCTTCCTCTCTGTGGATTTGGCCCGGTCCCAATTTCTTTCCGTCAATCTGTGGGATGGGAGGTCTCCTCTCAGGTTTGTTACCTCAGGTGTCCCAACCAAAGAGGAATTCCAAAGCAGAGCCCTGGGGAAGAGTGAAGGGACAACCCAAACGATGGTTATAAATTGGGGCCTAGGGGCATGGCAGACCCAATATGCTGTCTCTTCATCCAGCCACTGAGTGGCCTTACTTAAAGACTGGGCACAGGCTGAGGGTCAGCATGTGTGTTTGTGACCAATGTGGCCCGCGAGCATGGGCGGGGCCTCATGGGCCACACTGGTTTCAACTACACTGAACTTTGGATAACATGCCAATCACAAGGTCTCTTGCCATGGGGAAGGAGCGCTGATTTCTGCATCATTTGCAACCCTGGGCAGTGTTTGGAGATAAGGTCTACGTTCTGAAGCCTGAAAACCGCAGTTGGGAAGAGATGACGACCTAAGGCCATGGCGGGTCTGATGTGCTCAGTGTGCGGTCAGCTGCCTGGGTGTTGGTCCGGAGGTTCGGGTTCAGGTTGTGTCAGACAGTGAATTAGTACCCAGGTTAGACTATATAATTCAGGTACAGTCGAGAGCCGTGTAGGTTTATCCTCATTTGAGGTGCCTGGGCTACTCATTAGGCAATATATTTTTTCTAGAGGCAGGCAGAGTGCTGCATTGTGGGTCCGGTATTGCCAAACATGACAGATTCTGGACTAGGAGTGTGAGGACAAGTCTGAGAACAGAAGCTAGACTTGGGCTTCAGGCCGAGGGCACGGCTGGTACCCCCTGCAGATCTGAACGAATATCTCATGCTTCTGAAGTCACGGCGAGGATCAGACGTTGGCTCGGGTTGGAGTTTCTGTGCATGACTGCCCCTTCAAGAACGGAGCGGAATCTCAAGGCCATGGAGGTTTTCCCACGTTGGGAGTTGTGGGATGCCCCCTTCAAGGATTCCTTCTGCGGGACAATTGAGACCTGTTGGGCAGCTCCAGGATATCCCATATGGAAGGATACCAGAGCACCGTTCGGGGTGGATGCCTGGGAAGCGGGCCTCGCATTCCAAATGTCTCCTAGCAACAAGACAGTTGAGATCGGATAGCTCTGCGGGAGCAACCGGCGTGGCTGAGTTGAAATGGACTTTTAGGGTCGGGCCCATTGTGTGTTTGTGTCCATGAGGGCCTTGGAATGGGGCGTTGGCACCGGGACCCTGAAGTATTCTCCTAAGCTTTTGACATACCTCCCATGCACAAGTTTCCTTGTGGAGATGAGATTTGTTCTGAGGGGTGCCTCAGGAAACCCCCTATGCTGGTATTGGAATCCAGGCTTTTGAGGAGACATGCCTGTAAACCAAAACAATGGATCCGATTATGGCCTAGGGTCCTGTCTGGTTCAATCTTCTTCTCTGGTGATATCCATCTATGGAATGAGTGGAGGGAGATGCTCACCTGGTGTCACACCGCCCTTGTTTGTCCCTGGAGACCTACACTATTGGGATGGCCTCGGGGACTTTGGAGAGTTTTCTTAATTGGTGAGATTTTGGACAATGGAATGGGCAGAATTCCCATGGATTGGGTAGGCACAGTCCTAATGTGTGGCTCCAGGGGCCCCAGCCTGGAGGGTGTGCGGCCCAGGACTTTGAGGACAGAAGTCTGAAAACACAAACTCAGCTAAGGTTTTGGGACGTAGGTATGGGAGGCCCAATCTACAAACCATGAGAAGTACCCCTCAGGATATGAAGAAAGAGCGAGTCTGAGGCACTTGCTCAGGCTTTTGTCTCTGGATTTTGTATCAACAATGGCTGTAGAATGTGGGGAGGCCTCATGGGATATGGACGAATCTTCCTCTCTGTGGATTTGGCCCGGTCCCAATAGTTTTTCTTCAATTGTCGGATGGGAGGTCTCCTTTCAGGTTTATTACCTCAGGTGTCGAACAAAATAGAAATTCCAAAGCAGAGCCCTGGGGAAAAGTGAAGGGACAACCCAAACTATGGTTAAAAATTGGGGCCTAGGTGCATGGCAGGCCCAATAGGCTGTCTCTTCATCCAGCCACTGAGGGGCCTTACTTGAGGACTGGGCTCATGCTGAGGGTCACAATGTGTGTTTGTGACCAATGTGGCCCGCGAGCATGGGTGGGGCCTCATGGGCCACACTGGTTTCAACTACACTGGACTTTGGACAACCTGCCAAACACAAGGTCTCTGGCCATGGGGAATGTGTTCTGATATCTGCATCATTTTCAACCCTGGGCAGTGGTTGGAGATAAGGTCTAGGTTCTGAAGCCTGAAAAACCGAAGTTGGGAAGAGATGACGACCTAAGGCCATGGCGGGTCTGATATGCTCAGTGTGCGGTCAGCTGCCTGGGTGTTGGTCAGGAGGTTCGGGCTCAGGTTGTGTCAGTCAGTGCATTAGTCCCAGGTTAGACTATATGATTTGGGTACAGTCGAGTGCCGTATAGGTTTATCCTCATTTGAGGTGCCTGGGGAGCTCAATAGGCAAGATATTTTTTCTAGAGGGCAGGCAGAGTGCTGCACTTTGGTTCCAGAATTGCCAAACTTGAGGGCTTCTGGGCCAGGAGTGTGAGGACAGAAGTCTGAGAAGACAAGCTAGACTTGGGCTTCAGGCCGAGGGCACGGCAGGTACCTCCTGCAGATCTGAACCTATATTTCATGCATCTGAAGTCACGGCGAGGATCAGACGTTCGCTCGGGTTGGAGTTTCTGTGCATGACTGCCCCTTCATGAACGGAGCGGAATCTCAAGGCCATGGAGGTTTTCCCACGTTGGGAGTTGTGGGATGCCCCCTTCAAGGATTCCTTCTGCGGGACAATTGAGACCTGTTGGTCAGCTCCAGGACATCCCATATGGAATGACTCCAGAGCACCGTTCGAGGATTGATGCCAAAGAATCCCGCCTCGCATTCCAATTTTCTCCTAGCAACAAGACAGTTGAGTTTTGATGGCTCTGCGGGAGCAATCGGGGCAGCTGTGTTGAAATGGACTTTCCCGAGGTTGGGGCCTAATGTGTGTTTATTTGTCCATGAGGGCCTTGGAATGGGGCGGTGACACCGGGACCCTGAAGTATTCTCCTAAGCTTTTGACATAGGTCCCATACACAAGTATCCTTGTGGAAACGAGATTTGTTCTGATGGGTGCCTCAGGAAACCCCCTATGCTGGTCTTGGAATCCAGGCTTTTAAGGAGACATGTCTGTAAACCAAAGCAATGGATCCGAATATGGCCTAGGGTCCTGTCTGGTTCCATCTTCTTCTCTGGGGACATCCATTTATGATATGAGTGGAGGTAGATGCTCAGCTGGTGTCAGACCGACCTTGTTTGTCCCCGGAGACCTACACTATTGGGATGGCCTCGGGGACTTTGGAGAGTTCTCATAATTTGTACGATTTTGGATAATGGAATGGGCAGAATTCCCATGGATTGGGTAGGCACAGTCCTAATGTGTGGCTCCAGGGGCCCCAGCCTGTAGGGTGTGTGGCCCAGGAATCTAAGGACAGAAGTCTGAAAACACAAACTCAGCTTAGGTTGGGAACGTAGGTATGGCAGGGCCAATCTACAAACCATGAGAAGCACTCTTCAGGATATGAAGAAAGAGCGAGTCTGAGGCGCTTGCTCAGGCTTTTGTCTATGGATTTTGTATCAAAGATGGGCGTGGAACGTGGGGAGGCCTCATGGGCCATGGACGAATCTTCCTCTCTGTGGATTTGGCCCGGTCCCAATTTCTTTCCGTCAATCTGTGGGATGGGAGGTCTCATCTCAGGTTTGTTACCTCAGGTGTCCCAACCAAAGAGGAATTCCAAAGCAGAGCCCTGGGGAAGAGTGAAGGGACAACCCAAACGATGGTTATAAATTGGGGCCTAGGGGCATGGCAGACCCAATATGCTGTCTCTTCATTCAGCCACTGAGTGGGCTTACTTAAAGACTGGGCACAGGCTGAGGGTCAGCATGTGTGTTTGTGACCAATGTGGCCTGCGAGCATGGGCGGGGCCTCATGGGCCACACTGGTTTCAACTACACTGAACTTTGGATAACATGCCAATCACAAGGTCTCTTGCCATGGGGAAGGAGCTCTGATTTCTGCATCATTTGCAACCCTGGGCAGTGTTTGGAGATAAGGTCTACGTTCTGAAGCCTGAAAACCGCAGTTGGGAAGAGATGACGACCTAAGGCCATGGCGGGTCTGATGTGCTCAGTGTGCGGTCAGCTGCCTGGGTGTGGTCCGGAGGTTCGGGTTCAGGTTGTGTCAGACAGTGAATTAGTACCCAGGTTAGACTATATAATTCAGGTACAGTCGAGAGCCGTGTAGGTTTACCCATTTGAGGTGCCTGTGCTACTCATTAGGCAATATATTTTTTCTAGAGGCAGGCAGAGAGCTGCATTGTGGGTCCGGTATTGCCAAACATGAGGGATTCTGGACCAGGAGTGTGAGGACAAGTCTGAGAACAGAAGCTAGACTTGGGCTTCAGGCCGAGGGCACGGCTGGTACCCCCTGCAGATCTGAACGAATATCTCATGCTTCTGAAGTCACGGCGAGGATCAGACGTTGGCTCGGGTTGGAGTTTCTGTGCATGACTGCCCCTTCATGAACGGAGCGGAATCTCAAGGCCATGGAGGTTTTCCCACGTTGGGAGTTGTGGGATGCCCCCTTCAAGGATTCCTTCTGAGGGACAATTGAGACCTGTTGGGCAGCTCCAGGATATCCCATATGGAAGGACACCAGAGCACCATTCGGGGTGGATGCCTGGGAAGCGGGCCTCGCATTCCAAATGTCTCCTAGCAACAAGACAGTTGAGATCGGATAGCTCTGCGGGAGCAACCGGCGTGGCTGAGTTGAAATGGACTTTTATGGTCGGCCCAATTTGTGTTTGTGTCCATGAGGGCCTTGGAATGGGGCGTTGGCACCGGGACCCTGAAGTATTCTCCTAAGCTTTTGACATACCTCCCAAGCACAAGTTTCCTTGTGGAGATGAGATTTGTTCTGAGGGGTGCCTCAGGAAAACCCCTATGCTGGTATTGGAATCCAGGCTTTTGAGGAGACATGCCTGTAAACCAAAACAATGGATCCGATTATGGCTTAGGGTCCTGTCTGGTTCAATCTTCTTCTCTGGTGATATCCATCTATGGAATGAGTGGAGGGAGATGCTCACCTGGTGTCACACCGCCCTTGCTGTCCCTGGAGACCTACACTATTGGGATGGCCTCGGGGACTTTGGAGAGTTTTCTTAATTGGTGAGAATTTGGACAATGGAATGGGCAGAAATCCCATGGATTGGGTAGGCACAGTCCTAATGTGTGGCTCCAGGGGCCCCAGCCTGGAGGGTGTGCGGCCCAGGACTTTGAGGACAGAAGTCTGAAAACACAAACTCAGCTAAGGTTTTGGGACGTAGGTATGGGAGGCCCAATCTACAAACCATGAGAAGTACCCCTCAGGATATGAAGAAAGAGCGAGTCTGAGGCACTTGCTCAGGCTTTTGTCTCTGGATTTTGTATCAACAATGGCTGTAGAATGTGGGGAGGCCTCATGGGATATGGACGAATCTTCCTCTCTGTGGATTTGGCCCGGTCCCAATAGTTTTTCTTCAATTGTCGGATGGGAGGTCTCCTTTCAGGTTTATTACCTCAGGTGTCGAACAAAATAGAAATTCCAAAGCAGAGCCCTGGGGAAAAGTGAAGGGACAACCCAAACTATGGTTAAAAATTGGGGCCTAGGTGCATGGCAGGCCCAATAGGCTGTCTCTTCATCCAGCCACTGAGGGGCCTTACTTGAGGACTGGGCTCATGCTGAGGGTCACAATGTGTGTTTGTGACCAATGTGGCCCGCGAGCATGGGCGGGGCCTCATGGGCCACACTGGTTTCAACTACACTGGACTTTGGACAACCTGCCAAACACAAGGTCTCTGGCCATGGGGAATGTGTTCTGATATCTGCATCATTTTCAACCCTGGGCAGTGGTTGGAGATAAGGTCTAGGTTCTGAAGCCTGAAAAACCGAAGTTGGGAAGAGATGACGACCTAAGGCCATGGCGGGTCTGATATGCTCAGTGTGCGGTCAGCTGCCTGGGTGTTGGTCAGGAGGTTCGGGCTCAGGTTGTGTCAGTCAGTGCATTAGTCCCAGGTTAGACTATATGATTTGGGTACAGTCGAGTGCCGTATAGGTTTATCCTCATTTGAGGTGCCTGGGGAGCTCAATAGGCAAGATATTTTTTCTAGAGGGCAGGCAGAGTGCTGCACTTTGGTTCCAGAATTGCCAAACTTGAGGGCTTCTGGGCCAGGAGTGTGAGGACAGAAGTCTGAGAACACAAGCTAGACTTGGGCTTCAGGCCGAGGGCACGGCAGGTACCTCCTGCAGATCTGAACCAATATTTCATGCATCTGAAGTCACGGCGAGGATCAGACGTTGGCTCGGGTTGGAGTTTCTGTGCATGACTGCCCCTTCATGAACGGAGCGGAATCTCAAGGCCATGGAGGTTTTCCCACGTTGGGAGTTGTGGAATGCCCCCTTCAAGGATTCCTTCTGCGGGACAATTGAGACCTGTTGGTCAGCTCCAGGACATCCCATATGGAATGACTCCAGAGCACCGTTCGAGGATCGATGCCAAAGAATCCCGCCTCGCATTCCAATTTTCTCCTAGCAACAAGACAGTTGAGTTTTGATGGCTCTGCGGGAGCAATCGGGGCGGCTGTGTTGAAATGGACTTTCCCGAGGTTGGGGCCTAATGTGTGTTTATTTGTCCATGAGGGCCTTGGAATGGGGCGGTGACACCGGGACCCTGAAGTATTCTCCTAAGCTTTTGACATAGGTCCCATACACAAGTATCCTTGTGGAAACGAGATTTGTTCTGATGGGTGCCTCAGGAAACCCCCTATGCTGGTCTTGGAATCCAGGCTTTTAAGGAGACATGTCTGTAAACCAAAGCAATGGATCCGAATATGGCCTAGGGTCCTGTCTGGTTCCATCTTCTTCTCTGGGGACATCCATTTATGATATGAGTGGAGGTAGATGCTCAGCTGGTGTCAGACCGACCTTGTTTGTCCCCGGAGACCTACACTATTGGGATGGCCTCGGGGACTTTGGAGAGTTCTCCTAATTTGTACGATTTTGGCTAATGGAATGGGCAGAATGCCCATGGATTGGGTAGGCACAGTCCTAATGTGTGGCTCCAGGGGCCCCAGCCTGGAGGGTGTGTGGCCCAGGAATCTGAGGACAGAAGTCTGAAAACACAAACTCAGCTTAGGTTGGGAACGTAGGTATGGCAGGGCCAATCTACAAACCATGAGAAGCACTCTTCAGGATATGAAGAAAGAGCGAGTCTGAGGCGCTTGCTCAGGCTTTTGTCTCTGGATTTTGTATCAAAGATGGGCGTGGAACGTGGGGAGGCCTCATGGGCCATGGACGAATCTTCCTCTCTGTGGATTTGGCCCGGTCCCAATTTCTTTCCGTCAATCTGTGGGATGGGAGGTCTCCTCTCAGGTTTGTTACCTCAGGTGTCCCAACCAAAGAGGAATTCCAAAGCAGAGCCCTGGGGAAGAGTGAAGGGACAACCCAAACGATGGTTATAAATTGGGGCCTAGGGGCATGGCAGACCCAATATGCTGTCTCTTCATCCAGCCACTGAGTGGCCTTACTTAAAGACTGGGCACAGGCTGAGGGTCAGCATGTGTGTTTGTGACCAATGTGGCCCGCGAGCATGGGCGGGGCCTCATGGGCCACACTGGTTTCAACTACACTGAACTTTGGATAACATGCCAATCACAAGGTCTCTTGCCATGGGGAAGGAGCGCTGATTTCTGCATCATTTGCAACCCTGGGCAGTGTTTGGAGATAAGGTCTACGTTCTGAAGCCTGAAAACCGCAGTTGGGAAGAGATGACGACCTAAGGCCATGGCGGGTCTGATGTGCTCAGTGTGCGGTCAGCTGCCTGGGTGTTGGTCCGGAGGTTCGGGTTCAGGTTGTGTCAGACAGTGAATTAGTACCCAGGTTAGACTATATAATTCAGGTACAGTCGAGAGCCGTGTAGGTTTATCCTCATTTGAGGTGCCTGGGCTACTCATTAGGCAATATATTTTTTCTAGAGGCAGGCAGAGTGCTGCATTGTGGGTCCGGTATTGCCAAACATGACAGATTCTGGACCAGGAGTGTGAGGACAAGTCTGAGAACAGAAGCTAGACTTGGGCTTCAGGCCGAGGGCACGGCTGGTACCCCCTGCAGATCTGAACGAATATCTCATGCTTCTGAAGTCACGGCGAGGATCAGACGTTGGCTCGGGTTGGAGTTTCTGTGCATGACTGCCCCTTCAAGAACGGAGCGGAATCTCAAGGCCATGCAGGTTTTCCCACGTTGGGAGTTGTGGGATGCCCCCTTCAAGGATTCCTTCTGCGGGACAATTGAGACCTGTTGGGCAGCTCCAGGATATCCCATATGGAAGGATACCAGAGCACCGTTCGGGGTGGATGCCTGGGAAGCGGGCCTCGCATTCCAAATGTCTCCTAGCAACAAGACAGTTGAGATCGGATAGCTCTGCGGGAGCAACCGGCGTGGCTGAGTTGAAATGGACTTTTAGGGTCGGGCCCATTGTGTGTTTGTGTCCATGAGGGCCTTGGAATGGGGCGTTGGCACCGGGACCCTGAAGTATTCTCCTAAGCTTTTGACATACCTCCCATGCACAAGTTTCCTTGTGGAGATGAGATTTGTTCTGAGGGGTGCCTCAGGAAACCCCCTATGCTGGTATTGGAATCCAGGCTTTTGAGGAGACATGCCTGTAAACCAAAACAATGGATCCGATTATGGCCTAGGGTCCTGTCTGGTTCAATCTTCTTCTCTGGTGATATCCATCTATGGAATGAGTGGAGGGAGATGCTCACCTGGTGTCACACCGCCCTTGTTTGTCCCTGGAGACCTACACTATTGGGATGGCCTCGGGGACTTTGGAGAGTTTTCTTAATTGGTGAGATTTTGGACAATGGAATGGGCAGAATTCCCATGGATTGGGTAGGCACAGTCCTAATGTGTGGCTCCAGGGGCCCCAGCCTGGAGGGTGTGCGGCCCAGGACTTTGAGGACAGAAGTCTGAAAACACAAACTCAGCTAAGGTTTTGGGACGTAGGTATGGGAGGCCCAATCTACAAACCATGAGAAGTACCCCTCAGGATATGAAGAAAGAGCGAGTCTGAGGCACTTGCTCAGGCTTTTGTCTCTGGATTTTGTATCAACAATGGCTGTAGAATGTGGGGAGGCCTCATGGGATATGGACGAATCTTCCTCTCTGTGGATTTGGCCCGGTCCCAATAGTTTTTCTTCAATTGTCGGATGGGAGGTCTCCTTTCAGGTTTATTACCTCAGGTGTCCGAACAAAATAGGAATTCCAAAGCAGAGCCCTGGGGAAGAGTGAAGGGACAACCCAAACTATGGTTAAAAATTGGGGCCTAGGTGCATGGCAGGCCCAATATGCTGTCTCTTCATCCAGCCACTGAGAGGCCTTACTTAAGGACTGGGCTCATGCTGAGCGTCACAATGTGTGTTTGTGACCAATGTGGCCTGCGAGCATGGGCGGGGCCTCATGGGCCACACTGGTTTCAACTACACTGGACTTTGGACAACCTGCCAAACACAAGGTCTCTGGCCATGGGGAATGTGTTCTGATATCTGCATCATTTTCAACCCTGGGCAGTGGTTGGAGATAAGGTCTAGGTTCTGAAGCCTGAAAAACCGAATTTGGGAAGAGATGACGACCTAAGGCCATGGCGGGTCTGATATGCTCAGTGTGCGGTCAGCTGCCTGGGTGTTGGTCAGGAGGTTCGGGCTCAGGTTGTGTCAGTCAGTGCATTAGTCCCAGGTTAGACTATATGATTTGGGTACAGTCGAGTGCCTTATAGGTTTATCCTCATTTGAGGTGCCTGGGGAGCTCAATAGGCAAGATATTTTTTCTAGAGGGCAGGCAGAGTGCTGCACTTTGGTTCCAGAATTGCCAAACTTGAGGGCTTCTGGGCCAGGAGTGTGAGGACAGAAGTCTGAGAACACAAGCTAGACTTGGGCTTCAGGCCGAGGGCACGGCAGGTACCTCCTGCAGATCTGAACCAATATTTCATGCATCTGAAGTCACGGCGAGGATCAGACGTTGGCTCGGGTTGGAGTTTCTGTGCATGACTGCCCCTTCATGAACGGAGCGGAATCTCAAGGCCATGGAGGTTTTCCCACGTTGGGAGTTGTGGAATGCCCCCTTCAAGGATTCCTTCTGCGGGACAATTGAGACCTGTTGGTCAGCTCCAGGACATCCCATATGGAATGACTCCAGAGCACCGTTCGAGGATCGATGCCAAAGAATCCCGCCTCGCATTCCAATTTTCTCCTAGCAACAAGACAGTTGAGTTTTGATGGCTCTGCGGGAGCAATCGGGGCGGCTGTGTTGAAATGGACTTTCCCGAGGTTGGGGCCTAATGTGTGTTTATTTGTCCATGAGGGCCTTGGAATGGGGCGGTGACACCGGGACCCTGAAGTATTCTCCTAAGCTTTTGACATAGGTCCCATACACAAGTATCCTTGGGGAAATGAGATTTGTTCTGATGGGTGCCTCAGGAAACCCCCTATGCTGGTCTTGGAATCCAGGCTTTTAAGGAGACATGTCTGTAAACCAAAGCAATGGATCTGAATATGGCCTAGGGTCCTGTCTGGTTCCATCTTCTTCTCTGGGGACATCCATTTATGATATGAGTGGAGGTAGATGCTCAGCTGGTGTCAGACCGACCTTGTTTGTCCCCGGAGACCTACACTATTGGGATGGCCTCGGGGACTTTGGAGAGTTCTCCTAATTTGTACGATTTTGGATAATGGAATGGGCAGAATTCCCATGGATTGGGTAGGCCCAGTCCTAATGTGTGGCTCCAGGGGCCCCAGCCTGTAGGGTGTGTGGCCCAGGAATCTGAGGACAGAAGTCTGAAAACACAAACTCAGCTTAGGTTGGGAACCTAGGTATGGCAGGGCCAATCTACAAACCATGAGAAGCACTCTTCAGGATATGAAGAAAGAGCGAGTCTGAGGCGCTTGCTCAGGCTTTTGTCTCTGGATTTTGTATCAAAGATGGGCGTGGAACGTGGGGAGGCCTCATGGGCCATGGACGAATCTTCCTCTCTGTGGATTTGGCCCGGTCCCAATTTCTTTCCGTCAATCTGTGGGATGGGAGGTCTCCTCTCAGGTTTGTTACCTCAGGTGTCCCAACCAAAGAGGAATTCCAAAGCAGAGCCCTGGGGAAGAGTGAAGGGACAACCCAAACGATGGTTATAAATTGGGGCCTAGGGGCATGGCAGACCCAATATGCTGTCTCTTCATCCAGCCACTGAGTGGCCTTACTTAAAGACTGGGCACAGGCTGAGGGTCAGCATGTGTGTTTGTGACCAATGTGGCCCGCGAGCATGGGCGGGGCCTCATGGGCCACACTGGTTTCAACTACACTGAACTTTGGATAACATGCCAATCACAAGGTCTCTTGCCATGGGGAAGGAGCGCTGATTTCTGCATCATTTGCAACCCTGGGCAGTGTTTGGAGATAAGGTCTACGTTCTGAAGCCTGAAAACCGCAGTTGGGAAGAGATGACGACCTAAGGCCATGGCGGGTCTGATGTGCTCAGTGTGCGGTCAGCTGCCTGGGTGTTGGTCCGGAGGTTCGGGTTCAGGTTGTGTCAGACAGTGAATTAGTACCCAGGTTAGACTATATAATTCAGGTAGAGTCGAGAGCCGTGTAGGTTTATCCTCATTTGAGGTGCCTGGGCTACTCATTAGGCAATATATTTTTTCTAGAGGCAGGCAGAGTGCTGCATTGTGGGTCCGGTATTGCCAAACATGACAGATTCTGGACCAGGAGTGTGAGGACAAGTCTGAGAACAGAAGCTAGACTTGGGCTTCAGGCCGAGGGCACGGCTGGTACCCCCTGCAGATCTGAACGAATATCTCATGCTTCTGAAGTCACGGCGAGGATCAGACGTTGGCTCGGGTTGGAGTTTCTGTGCATGACTGCCCCTTCAAGAACGGAGCGGAATCTCAAGGCCATGGAGATTTTCCCACGTTGGGAGTTGTGGGATGCCCCCTTCAAGGATTCCTTCTGCGGGACAATTGAGACCTGTTGGGCAACTCCAGGATATACCATATGGAAGGATACCAGAGCACCGTTCGGGGTGGATGCCTGGGAAGCGGGCCTCGCATTCCAAATGTCTCCTAGCAACAAGACAGTTGAGATCGGATAGCTCTGCGGGAGCAACTGGCGTGGCTGAGTTGAAATGGACTTTTAGGGTCGGGCCCATTGTGTGTTTGTGTCCATGAGGGTCTTGGAATGGGGCGTTGGCACCGGGACCCTGAAGTATTCTCCTAAGCTTTTGACATACCTCCCATGCACAAGTTTCCTTGTGGAGATGAGATTTGTTCTGAGGGGTGCCTCAGGAAACCCCCTATGCTGGTATTGGAATACAGGCTTTTGAGGAGACATGCCTGTAAACCAAAACAATGGATCCGATTATGGCCTAGGGTCCTGTCTGGTTCAATCTTCTTCTCTGGTGATATCCATCTATGGAATGAGTGGAGGGAGATGCTCACCTGGTGTCACACCGCCCTTGTTTGTCCCTGGAGACCTACACTATTGGGTTGGCCTCGGGGACTTTGGAGAGTTTTCTTAATTGCTGAGATTTTGGACAATGGAATGGGCAGAATTCCCATGGATTGGGTAGGCACAGTCCTAATGTGTGGCTCCAGGGGCCCCAGCCTGGAGGGTGTGCGGCCCAGGACTTTGAGGACAGAAGTCTGAAAACACAAACTCAGCTAAGGTTTTGGGACGTAGGTATGGGAGGCCCAATCTACAAACCATGAGAAGTACCCCTCAGGATATGAAGAAAGAGCGAGTCTGAGGCACTTGCTCAGGCTTTTGTCTCTGGATTTTGTATCAACAATGGCTGTAGAATGTGGGGAGGCCTCATGGGATATGGACGAATCTTCCTCTCTGTGGATTTGGCCCGGTCCCAATAGTTTTTCTTCAATTGTCGGATGGGAGGTCTCCTTTCAGGTTTATTACCTCAGGTGTCCGAACAAAATAGGAATTCCAAAGCAGAGCCCTGGGGAAGAGTGAAGGGACAACCCAAACTATGGTTAAAAATTGGGGCCTAGGTGCATGGCAGGCCCAATATGCTGTCTCTTCATCCAGCCACTGAGAGGCCTTACTTGAGGACTGGGCTCATGCTGAGGGTCACAATGTGTGTTTGTGACCAATGTGGCCTGCGAGCATGGGCGGGGCCTCATGGGCCACACTGGTTTCAACTACACTGGACTTTGGACAACCTGCCAAACACAAGGTCTCTGGCCATGGGGAATGTGTTCTGATATCTGCATCATTTTCAACCCTGGGCAGTGGTTGGAGATAAGGTCTAGGTTCTGAAGCCTGAAAAACCGAAGTTGGGAAGAGATGACGACCTAAGGCCATGGCGGGTCTGATATGCTCAGTGTGCGGTCAGCTGCCTGGGTGTTGGTCAGGAGGTTCGGGCTCAGGTTGTGTCAGTCAGTGCATTAGTCCCAGGTTAGACTATATGATTTGGGTACAGTCGAGTGCCGTATAGGTTTATCCTCATTTGAGGTGCCTGGGGAGCTCAATAGGCAAGATATTTTTTCTAGAGGGCAGGCAGAGTGCTGCACTTTGGTTCCAGAATTGCCAAACTTGAGGGCTTCTGGGCCAGGAGTGTGAGGACAGAAGTCTGAGAACACAAGCTAGACTTGGGCTTCAGGCCGAGGGCACGGCAGGTACCTCCTGCAGATCTGAACCAATATTTCATGCATCTGAAGTCACGGCGAGGATCAGACGTTGGCTCGGGTTGGAGTTTCTGTGCATGACTGCCCCTTCATGAACGGAGCGGAATCTCAAGGCCATGGAGGTTTTCCCACGTTGGGAGTTGTGGAATGCCCCCTTCAAGGATTCCTTCTGCGGGACAATTGAGACCTGTTGGTCAGCTCCAGGACATCCCATATGGAATGACTCCAGAGCACCGTTCGAGGATCGATGCCAAAGAATCCCGCCTCGCATTCCAATTTTCTCCTAGCAACAAGACAGTTGAGTTTTGATGGCTCTGCGGGAGCAATCGGGGCGGCTGTGTTGAAATGGACTTTCCCGAGGTTGGGGCCTAATGTGTGTTTATTTGTCCATGAGGGCCTTGGAATGGGGCGGTGACACCGGGACCCTGAAGTATTCTCCTAAGCTTTTGACATAGGTCCCATACACAAGTATCCTTGTGGAAACGAGATTTGTTCTGATGGGTGCCTCAGGATACCCCCTATGCTGGTCTTGGAATCCAGGCTTTTAAGGAGACATGTCTGTAAACCAAAGCAATGGATCCGAATATGGCCTAGGGTCCTGTCTGGTTCCATCTTCTTCTCTGGGGACATCCATTTATGATATGAGTGGAGGTAGATGCTCAGCTGGTGTCAGACCGACCTTGTTTGTCCCCGGAGACCTACACTATTGGGATGGCCTCGGGGACTTTGGAGAGTTCTCCTAATTTGTACGATTTTGGCTAATGGAATGGGCAGAATGCCCATGGATTGGGTAGGCACAGTCCTAATGTGTGGCTCCAGGGGCCCCAGCCTGTAGGGTGTGTGGCCCAGGAATCTGAGGACAGAAGTCTGAAAACACAAACTCAGCTTAGGTTGGGAACGTAGGTATGGCAGGGCCAATCTACAAACCATGAGAAGCACTCTTCAGGATATGAAGAAAGAGCGAGTCTGAGGCACTTGCTCAGGCTTTTGTCTCTGGATTTTGTATCAAAGATGGGCGTGGAACGTGGGGAGGCCTCATGGGCCATGGACGAATCTTCCTCTCTGTGGATTTGGCCCGGTCCCAATTTCTTTCCGTCAATCTGTGGGATGGGAGGTCTCCTCTCAGGTTTGTTACCTCAGGTGTCCCAACCAAAGAGGAATTCCAAAGCAGAGCCCTGGGGAAGAGTGAAGGGACAACCCAAACGATGGTTATAAATTGGGGCCTAGGGGCATGGCAGACCCAATATGCTGTCTCTTCATCCAGCCACTGAGTGGCCTTACTTAAAGACTGGGCACAGGCTGAGGGTCAGCATGTGTGTTTGTGACCAATGTGGCCCGCGAGCATGGGCGGGGCCTCATGGGCCACACTGGTTTCAACTACACTGAACTTTGGATAACATGCCAATCACAAGGTCTCTTGCCATGGGGAAGGAGCGCTGATTTCTGCATCATTTGCAACCCTGGGCAGTGTTTGGAGATAAGGTCTACGTTCTGAAGCCTGAAAACCGCAGTTGGGAAGAGATGACGACCTAAGGCCATGGCGGGTCTGATGTGCTCAGTGTGCGGTCAGCTGCCTGGGTGTTGGTCCGGAGGTTCGGGTTCAGGTTGTGTCAGACAGTGAATTAGTACCCAGGTTAGACTATATAATTCAGGTACAGTCGAGAGCCGTGTAGGTTTATCCTCATTTGAGGTGCCTGGGCTACTCATTAGGCAATATATTTTTTCTAGAGGCAGGCAGAGTGCTGCATTGTGGGTCCGGTATTGCCAAACATGAGGGATTCTGGACCAGGAGTGTGAGGACAAGTCTGAGAACAGAAGCTAGACTTGGGCTTCAGGCCGAGGGCACGGCTGGTACCCCCTGCAGATCTGAACGAATATCTCATGCTTCTGAAGTCACGGCGAGGATCAGACGTTGGCTCGGGTTGGAGTTTCTGTGCATGACTGCCCCTTCATGAACGGAGCGGAATCTCAAGGCCATGGAGGTTTTCCCACGTTGGGAGTTGTGGGATGCCCCCTTCAAGGATTCCTTCTGAGGGACAATTGAGACCTGTTGGGCAGCTCCAGGATATCCCATTAGGAAGGACTCCAGAGCACCATTCGGGGTGGATGCCTGGGAAGCGGGCCTCGCATTCCAAATGTCTCCTAGCAACAAGACAGTTGAGATCGGATAGCTCTGCGGGAGCAACCGGCGTGGCTGAGTTGAAATGGACTTTTAGGGTCGGGCCCATTGTGTGTTTGTGTCCATGAGGGCCTTGGAATGGGGCGTTGGCACCGGGACCCTGAAGTATTCTCCTAAGCTTTTGACATACCTCCCAAGCACAAGTTTCCTTGTGGAGATGAGATTTGTTCTGAGGGGTGCCTCAGGAAACCCCCTATGCTGGTATTGGAATCCAGGCTTTTGAGGAGACATGCCTGTAAACCAAAACAATGGATCCGATTATGGCCTAGGGTCCTGTCTGGTTCAATCTTCTTCTCTGGTGATATCCATCTATGGAATGAGTGGAGGGAGATGCTCACCTGGTGTCACACCGCCCTTGCTGTCCCTGGAGACCTACACTATTGGGATGGCCTCGGGGACTTTGGAGAGTTTTCTTAATTGGTGAGAATTTGGACAATGGAATGGGCAGAAATCCCATGGATTGGGTAGGCACAGTCCTAATGTGTGGCTCCAGGGGCCCCAGCCTGGAGGGTGTGCGGCCCAGGACTTTGAGGACAGAAGTCTGAAAACACAAACTCAGCTAAGGTTTTGGGACGTAGGTATGGGAGGCCCAATCTACAAACCATGAGAAGTACCCCTCAGGATATGAAGAAAGAGCGAGTCTGAGGCACTTGCTCAGGCTTTTGTCTCTGGATTTTGTATCAACAATGGCTGTAGAATGTGGGGAGGCCTCATGGGATATGGACGAATCTTCCTCTCTGTGGATTTGGCCCGGTCCCAATAGTTTTTCTTCAATTGTCGGATGGGAGGTCTCCTTTCAGGTTTATTACCTCAGGTGTCCGAACAAAATAGGAATTCCAAAGCAGAGCCCTGGGGAAGAGTGAAGGGACAACCCAAACTATGGTTAAAAATTGGGGCCTAGGTGCATGGCAGGCCCAATATGCTGTCTCTTCATCCAGCCACTGAGAGGCCTTACTTGAGGACTGGGCTCATGCTGAGGGTCACAATGTGTGTTTGTGACCAATGTGGCCTGCGAGCATGGGCGGGGCCTCATGGGCCACACTGGTTTCAACTACACTGGACTTTGGACAACCTGCCAAACACAAGGTCTCTGGCCATGGGGAATGTGTTCTGATATCTGCATCATTTTCAACCCTGGGCAGTGGTTGGAGATAAGGTCTAGGTTCTGAAGCCTGAAAAACCGAAGTTGGGAAGAGATGACGACCTAAGGCCATGGCGGGTCTGATATGCTCAGTGTGCGGTCAGCTGCCTGGGTGTTGGTCAGGAGGTTCGGGCTCAGGTTGTGTCAGTCAGTGCATTAGTCCCAGGTTAGACTATATGATTTGGGTACAGTCGAGTGCCGTATAGGTTTATCCTCATTTGAGGTGCCTGGGGAGCTCAATAGGCAAGATATTTTTTCTAGAGGGCAGGCAGAGTGCTGCACTTTGGTTCCAGAATTGCCAAACTTGAGGGCTTCTGGGCCAGGAGTGTGAGGACAGAAGTCTGAGAACACAAGCTAGACTTGGGCTTCAGGCCGAGGGCACGGCAGGTACCTCCTGCAGATCTGAACCTATATTTCATGCATCTGAAGTCACGGCGAGGATCAGACGTTGGCTCGGGTTGGAGTTTCTGTGCATGACTGCCCCTTCATGAACGGAGCGGAATCTCAAGGCCATGGAGGTTTTCCCACGTTGGGAGTTGTGGAATGCCCCCTTCAAGGATTCCTTCTGCGGGACAATTGAGACCTGTTGGTCAGCTCCAGGACATCCCATATGGAATGACTCCAGAGCACCGTTCGAGGATCGATGCCAAAGAATCCCGCCTCGCATTCCAATTTTCTCCTAGCAACAAGACAGTTGAGTTTTGATGGCTCTGCGGGAGCAATCGGGGCGGCTGTGTTGAAATGGACTTTCCCGAGGTTGGGGCCTAATGTGTGTTTATTTGTCCATGAGGGCCTTGGAATGGGGCGGTGACACCGGGACCTTGAAGTATTCTCCTAAGCTTTTGACATAGGTCCCATACACAAGTATCCTTGGGGAAACGTGATTTGTTCTGATGGGTGCCTCAGGAAACCCCCTATGCTGGTCTTGGAATCCAGGCTTTTAAGGAGACATGTCTGTAAACCAAAGCAATGGATCCGAATATGGCCTAGGGTCCTGTCTGGTTCCATCTTCTTCTCTGGGGACATCCATTTATGATATGAGTGGAGGTAGATGCTCAGCTGGTGTCAGACCGACCTTGTTTGTCCCCGGAGACCTACACTATTGGGATGGCCTCGGGGACTTTGGAGAGTTCTCCTAATTTGTACGATTTTGGATAATGGAATGGGCAGAATTCCCATGGATTGGGTAGGCACAGTCCTAATGTGTGGCTCCAGGGGCCCCAGCCTGTAGGGTGTGTGGCCCAGGAATCTGAGGACAGAAGTCTGAAAACACAAACTCAGCTTAGGTTGGGAACGTAGGTATGGCAGGGCCAATCTACAAACCATGAGAAGCACTCTTCAGGATATGAAGAAAGAGCGAGTCTGAGGCGCTTGCTCAGGCTTTTGTCTCTGGATTTTGTATCAAAGATGGGCATGGAACGTGGGGAGGCCTCATGGGCCATGGACGAATCTTCCTCTCTGTGGATTTGGCCCGGTCCCAATTTCTTTCCGTCAATCTGTGGGATGGGAGGTCTCCTCTCAGGTTTGTTACCTCAGGTGTCCCAACCAAAGAGGAATTCCAAAGCAGAGCCCTGGGGAAGAGTGAAGGGACAACCCAAACGATGGTTATAAATTGGGGCCTAGGGGCATGGCAGACCCAATATGCTGTCTCTTCATCCAGCCACTGAGTGGCCTTACTTAAAGACTGGGCACAGGCTGAGGGTCAGCATGTGTGTTTGTGACCAATGTGGCCCGCGAGCATGGGCGGGGCCTCATGGGCCACACTGGTTTCAACTACACTGAACTTTGGATAACATGCCAATCACAAGGTCTCCTGCCATGGGGAAGGAGCGCTGATTTCTGCATCATTTGCAACCCTGGGCAGTGTTTGGAGATAAGGTCTACGTTCTGAAGCCTGAAAACCGCAGTTGGGAAGAGATGACGACCTAAGGCCATGGCGGGTCTGATGTGCTCAGTGTGCGGTCAGCTGCCTGGGTGTTGGTCCGGAGGTTCGGGTTCAGGTTGTGTCAGACAGTGAATTAGTACCCAGGTTAGACTATATAATTCAGGTACAGTCGAGAGCCGTGTAGGTTTATCCTCATTTGAGGTGCCTGGGGTACTCATTAGGCAATATATTTTTTATAGAGGCAGGCAGAGTGCTGCATTGTGGGTCCGGTATTGCCAAACATGAGGGATTCTGGACCAGGAGTGTGAGGACAAGTCTGAGAACAGAAGCTAGACTTGGGCTTCAGGCCGAGGGCACAGCTGGTACCCCCTGCAGATCTGAACGAATATCTCATGCTTCTGAAGTCACGGCGAGGATCAGACGTTGGCTCGGGTTGGAGTTTCTGTGCATGACTGCCCCTTCATGAACGGAGCGGAATCTCAAGGCCATGGAGGTTTTCCCACGTTGGGAGTTGTGGGATGCCCCCTTCAAGGATTCCTTCTGAGGGACAATTGAGACCTGTTGGGCAGCTCCAGGATATCCCATATGGAAGGACTCCAGAGCACCATTCGGGGTGGATGCCTGGGAAGCGGGCCTCGCATTCCAAATGTCTCCTAGCAACAAGACAGTTGAGATCGGATAGCTCTGCGGGAGCAACCGGCGTGGCTGAGTTGAAATGGACTTTTAGGGTCGGGCCCATTGTGTGTTTGTGTCCATGAGGGCCTTGGAATGGGGCGTTGGCACCGGGACCCTGAAGTATTCTCCTAAGCTTTTGACATACCTCCCAAGCACAAGTTTCCTTGTGGAGATGAGATTTGTTCTGAGGGGTGCCTCAGGAAACCCCCTATGCTGGTATTGGAATCCAGGCTTTTGAGGAGACATGCCTGTAAACCAAAACAATGGATCCGATTATGGCCTAGGGTCCTGTCTGGTTCAATCTTCTTCTCTGGTGATATCCATCTATGGAATGAGTGGAGGGAGATGCTCACCTGGTGTCACACCGCCCTTGCTGTCCCTGGAGACCTACACTATAGGGATGGCCTCGGGGACTTTGGAGAGTTTTCTTAATTGGTGAGAATTTGGACAATGGAATGGGCAGAAATCCCATGGATTGGGTAGGCACAGTCCTAATGTGTGGCTCCAGGGGCCCCAGCCTGGAGGGTGTGCGGCCCAGGACTTTGAGGACAGAAGTCTGAAAACACAAACTCAGCTAAGGTTTTGGGACGTAGGTATGGGAGGCCCAATCTACAAACCATGAGAAGTACCCCTCAGGATATGAAGAAAGAGCGAGTCTGAGGCACTTGCTCAGGCTTTTGTCTCTGGATTTTGTATCAACAATGGCTGTAGAATGTGGGGAGGCCTCATGGGATATGGACGAATCTTCCTCTCTGTGGATTTGGCCCGGTCCCAATAGTTTTTCTTCAATTGTCGGATGGGAGGTCTCCTTTCAGGTTTATTACCTCAGGTGTCCGAACAAAATAGGAATTCCAAAGCAGAGCCCTGGGGAAGAGTGAAGGGACAACCCAAACTATGGTTAAAAATTGGGGCCTAGGTGCATGGCAGGCCCAATATGCTGTCTCTTCATCCAGCCACTGAGAGGCCTTACTTGAGGACTGGGCTCATGCTGAGGGTCACAATGTGTGTTTGTGACCAATGTGGCCCGCGAGCATGGGCGGGGCCTCATGGGCCACACTGGTTTCAACTACACTGGACTTTGGACAACCTGCCAAACACAAGGTCTCTGGCCATGGGGAATGTGTTCTGATATCTGCATCATTTTCAACCCTGGGCAGTGGTTGGAGATAAGGTCTAGGTTCTGAAGCCTGAAAAACCGAAGTTGGGAAGAGATGACGACCTAAGGCCATGGCGGGTCTGATATGCTCAGTGTGCGGTCAGCTGCCTGGGTGTTGGTCAGGAGGTTCGGGCTCAGGTTGTGTCAGTCAGTGCATTAGTCCCAGGTTAGACTATATGATTTGGGTACAGTCGAGTGCCTTATAGGTTTATCCTCATTTGAGGTGCCTGGGGAGCTCAATAGGCAAGATATTTTTTCTAGAGGGCAGGCAGAGTGCTGCACTTTGGTTCCAGAATTGCCAAACTTGAGGGCTTCTGGGCCAGGAGTGTGAGGACAGAAGTCTGAGAACACAAGCTAGACTTGGGCTTCAGGCCGAGGGCACGGCAGGTACCTCCTGCAGATCTGAACCTATATTTCATGCATCTGAAGTCACGGCGAGGATCAGACGTTGGCTCGGGTTGGAGTTTCTGTGCATGACTGCCCCTTCATGAACGGAGCGGAATCTCAAGGCCATGGAGGTTTTCCCACGTTGGGAGTTGTGGGATGCCCCCTTCAAGGATTCCTTCTGCGGGACAATTGAGACCTGTTGGTCAGCTCCAG
This sequence comes from Mustela nivalis, assembly GCF_964662115.1. Taxonomy (NCBI): domain Eukaryota; kingdom Metazoa; phylum Chordata; class Mammalia; order Carnivora; family Mustelidae; genus Mustela; species Mustela nivalis. The sequence goes on from NW_028135577.1 coordinate 158,472, forward strand.
GACATCCCATATGGAATGACTCCAGAGCACCGTTCGAGGATCGATGCCAAAGAATCCCGCCTCGCATTCCAATTTTCTCCTAGCAACAAGACAGTTGAGTTTTGATGGCTCTGTGGGAGCAATCGGGGCGGCTGTGTTGAAATGGACTTTCCCGAGGTTGGGGCCTAATGTGTGTTTATTTGTCCATGAGGGCCTTGGAATGGTGCGGTGACACCGGGACCCTGAAGTATTCTCCTAAGCTTTTGACATAGGTCCCATACACAAGTATCCTTGTGGAAACGAGATTTGTTCTGATGGGTGCCTCAGGAAACCCCCTATGCTGGTCTTGGAATCCAGGCTTTTAAGGAGACATGTCTGTAAACCAAAGCAATGGATCCGAATATGGCTTAGGGTCCTGTCTGGTTCCATCTTCTTCTCTGGGGACATCCATTTATGATATGAGTGGAGGTAGATGCTCAGCTGGTGTCAGACCGACCTTGTTTGTCCCCGGAGACCTACACTATTGGGATGGCCTCGGGGACTTTGGAGAGTTCTCCTAATTTGTACGATTTTGGATAATGGAATGGGCAGAATTCCCATGGATTGGGTAGGCACAGTCCTAATGTGTGGCTCCAGGGGCCCCAGCCTGGAGGGTGTGTGGCCCAGGAATCTGAGGACAGAAGTCTGAAAACACAAACTCAGCTTAGGTTGGGAACGTAGGTATGGCAGGGCCAATCTACAAACCATGAGAAGCACTCTTCAGGATATGAAGAAAGAGCTAGTCTGAGGCGCTTGCTCAGGCTTTTGTCTCTGGATTTTGTATCAAAGATGGGCATGGAACGTGGGGAGGCCTCATGGGCCATGGACGAATCTTCCTCTCTGTGGATTTGGCCCGGTCCCAATTTCTTTCCGTCAATCTGTGGGATGGGAGGTCTCCTCTCAGGTTTGTTACCTCAGGTGTCCCAACCAAAGAGGAATTCCAAAGCAAAGCCCTGGGGAAGAGTGAAGGGACAACCCAAACGATGGTTATAAATTGGGGCCTAGGGGCATGGCAGACCCAATATGCTGTCTCTTCATTCAGCCACTGAGTTGGCTTACTTAAAGACTGGGCACAGGCTGAGGGTCAGCATGTGTGTTTGTGACCAATGTGGCCCGCGAGCATGGGCGGGGCCTCATGGGCCACACTGGTTTCAACTACACTGAACTTTGGATAACATGCCAATCACAAGGTCTCTTGCCATGGGGAAGGAGCGCTGATTTCTGCATCATTTGCAACCCTGGGCAGTGTTTGGAGATAAGGTCTACGTTCTGAAGCCTGAAAACCGCAGTTGGGAAGAGATGACGACCTAAGGCCATGGCGGGTCTGATGTGCTCAGTGTGCGGTCAGCTGCCTGGGTGTTGGTCCGGAGGTTCGGGTTCAGGTTGTGTCAGACAGTGAATTAGTACCCAGGTTAGACTATATAATTCAGGTACAGTCGAGAGCCGTGTAGGTTTATCCTCATTTGAGGTGCCTGGGCTACTCATTAGGCAATATATTTTTTCTAGAGGCAGGCAGAGTGCTGCATTGTGGGTCCGGTATTGCCAAACATGAGGGATTCTGGACCAGGAGTGTGAGGACAAGTCTGAGAACAGAAGCTAGACTTGGGCTTCAGGCCGAGGGCACGGCTGGTACCCCCTGCAGATCTGAACGAATATCTCATGCTTCTGAAGTCACGGCGAGGATCAGACGTTGGCTCGGGTTGGAGTTTCTGTGCATGACTGCCCCTTCATGAACGGAGCGGAATCTCAAGGCCATGGAGGTTTTCCCACGTTGGGAGTTGTGGGATGCCCCCTTCAAGGATTCCTTCTGAGGGACAATTGAGACCTGTTGGGCAGCTCCAGGATATCCCATATGGAAGGACACCAGAGCACCATTCGGGGTGGATGCCTGGGAAGCGGGCCTCGCATTCCAAATGTCTCCTAGCAACAAGACAGTTGAGATCGGATAGCTCTGCGGGAGCAACCGGCGTGGCTGAGTTGAAATGGACTTTTAGGGTCGGGCCCATTGTGTGTTTGTGTCCATGAGGGCCTTGGAATGGGGCGTTGGCACCGGGACCCTGAAGTATTCTCCTAAGCTTTTGATATACCTCCCAAGCACAAGTTTCCTTGTGGAGATGAGATTTGTTCTGAGGGGTGCCTCAGGAAACCCCCTATGCTGGTATTGGAATCCAGGCTTTTGAGGAGACATGCCTGTAAACCAAAACAATGGATCCGATTATGGCCTAGGGTCCTGTCTGGTTCAATCTTCTTCTCTGGTGATATCCATCTATGGAATGAGTGGAGGGAGATGCTCACCTGGTGTCACACCGCCCTTGCTGTCCCTGGAGACCTACACTATTGGGATGGCCTCGGGGACTTTGGAGAGTTTTCTTAATTGGTGAGAATTTGGACAATGGAATGGGCAGAAATCCCATGGATTGGGTAGGCACAGTCCTAATGTGTGGCTCCAGGGGCCCCAGCCTGGAGGGTGTGCGGCCCAGGACTTTGAGGACAGAAGTCTGAAAACACAAACTCAGCTAAGGTTTTGGGACGTAGGTATGGGAGGCCCAATCTACAAACCATGAGAAGTACCCCTCAGGATATGAAGAAAGAGCGAGTCTGAGGCACTTGCTCAGGCTTTTGTCTCTGGATTTTGTATCAACAATGGCTGTAGAATGTGGGGAGGCCTCATGGGATATGGACGAATCTTCCTCTCTGTGGATTTGGCCCGGTCCCAATAGTTTTTCTTCAATTGTCGGATGGGAGGTCTCCTTTCAGGTTTATTACCTCAGGTGTCCGAACAAAATAGGAATTCCAAAGCAGAGCCCTGGGGAAGAGTGAAGGGACAACCCAAACTATGGTTAAAAATTGGGGCCTAGGTGCATGGCAGGCCCAATAGGCTGTCTCTTCATCCAGCCACTGAGAGGCCTTACTTGAGGACTGGGCTCATGCTGAGGGTCACAATGTGTGTTTGTGACCAATGTGGCCCGCGAGCATGGGCGGGGCCTCATGGGCCACACTGGTTTCAACTACACTGGACTTTGGACAACCTGCCAAACACAAGGTCTCTGGCCATGGGGAATGTGTTCTGATATCTGCATCATTTTCAACCCTGGGCAGTGGTTGGAGATAAGGTCTAGGTTCTGAAGCCTGAAAAACCGAAGTTGGGAAGAGATGACGACCTAAGGCCATGGCGGGTCTGATATGCTCAGTGTGCGGTCAGCTGCCTGGGTGTTGGTCAGGAGGTTCGGGCTCAGGTTGTGTCAGTCAGTGCATTAGTCCCAGGTTAGACTATATGATTTGGGTACAGTCGAGTGCCGTATAGGTTTATCCTCATTTGAGGTGCCTGGGGAGCTCAATAGGCAAGATATTTTTTCTAGAGGGCAGGCAGAGTGCTGCACTTTGTTTCCAGAATTGCCAAACTTGAGGGCTTCTGGGCCAGGAGTGTGAGGACAGAAGTCTGAGAACACAAGCTAGACTTGGGCTTCAGGCCGAGGGCACGGCAGGTACCTCCTGCAGATCTGAACCTATATTTCATGCATCTGAAGTCACGGCGAGGATCAGACGTTGGCTCGGGTTGGAGTTTCTGTGCATGACTGCCCCTTCATGAACGGAGCGGAATCTCAAGGCCATGGAGGTTTTCCCACGTTGGGAGTTGTGGAATGCCCCCTTCAAGGATTCCTTCTGCGGGACAATTGAGACCTGTTGGTCAGCTCCAGGACATCCCATATGGAATGACTCCAGAGCACCGTTCGAGGATCGATGCCAAAGAATCCCGCCTCGCATTCCAATTTTCTCCTAGCAACAAGACAGTTGAGTTTTGATGGCTCTGCGGGAGCAATCGGGGCGGCTGTGTTGAAATGGACTTTCCCGAGGTTGGGGCCTAATGTGTGTTTATTTGTCCATGAGGGCCTTGGAATGGGGCGGTGACACCGGGACCCTGAAGTATTCTCCTACGCTTTTGACATAGGTCCCATACACAAGTATCCTTGTGGAAACGAGATTTGTTCTGATGGGTGCCTCAGGAAACCCCCTATGCTGGTCTTGGAATCCAGGCTTTTAAGGAGACATGTCTGTAAACCAAAGCAATGGATCCGAATATGGCCTAGGGTCCTGTCTGGTTCCATCTTCTTCTCTGGGGACATCCATTTATGATATGAGTGGAGGTAGATGCTCAGCTGGTGTCAGACCGACCTTGTTTGTCCCCGGAGACCTACACTATTGGGATGGCCTCGGGGACTTTGGAGAGTTCTCCTAATTTGTATGATTTTGGATAATGGAATGGGCAGAATGCCCATGGATTGGGTAGGCACAGTCCTAATGTGTGGCTCCAGGGGCCCCAGCCTGGAGGGTGTGTGGCCCAGGAATCTGAGGACAGAAGTCTGAAAACACAAACTCAGCTTAGGTTGGGAACGTAGGTATGGCAGGGCCAATCTACAAACCATGAGAAGCACTCTTCAGGATATGAAGAAAGAGCGAGTCTGAGGCGCTTGCTCAGGCTTTTGTCTCTGGATTTTGTATCAAAGATGGGCGTGGAACGTGGGGAGGCCTCATGGGCCATGGACGAATCTTCCTCTCTGTGGATTTGGCCCGGTCCCAATTTCTTTCCGTCAATCTGTGGGATGGGAGGTCTCCTCTCAGGTTTGTTACCTCAGGTGTCCCAACCAAAGAGGAATTCCAAAGCAGAGCCCTGGGGAAGAGTGAAGGGACAACCCAAACGATGGTTATAAATTGGGGCCTAGGGGCATGGCAGACCCAATATGCTGTCTCTTCATTCAGCCACCGAGTTGGCTTACTTAAAGACTGGGCACAGGCTGAGGGTCAGCATGTGTGTTTGTGACCAATGTGGCCTGCGAGCATGGGCGGGGCCTCATGGGCCACACTGGTTTCAACTACACTGAACTTTGGATAACATGCCAATCACAAGGTCTCTTGCCATGGGGAAGGAGCGCTGATTTCTGCATCATTTGCAACCCTGGGCAGTGTTTGGAGATAAGGTCTACGTTCTGAAGCCTGAAAACCGCAGTTGGGAAGAGATGACGACCTAAGGCCATGGCGGGTCTGATGTGCTCAGTGTGCGGTCAGCTGCCTGGGTGTTGGTCCGGAGGTTCGGGTTCAGGTTGTGTCAGACAGTGAATTAGTACCCAGGTTAGACTATATAATTCAGGTACAGTCGAGAGCCGTGTAGGTTTATCCTCATTTGAGGTGCCTGGGCTACTCATTAGGCAATATATTTTTTCTAGAGGCAGGCAGAGTGCTGCATTGTGGGTCCGGTATTGCCAAACATGAGGGATTCTGGACCAGGAGTGTGAGGACTAGTCTGAGAACAGAAGCTAGACTTGGGCTTCAGGCCGAGGGCACGGCTGGTACCCCCTGCAGATCTGAACGAATATCTCATGCTTCTGAAGTCACGGCGAGGATCAGACGTTGGCTCGGGTTGGAGTTTCTGTGCATGACTGCCCCTTCATGAACGGAGCGGAATCTCAAGGCCATGGAGGTTTTCCCACGTTGGGAGTTGTGGGATGCCCCCTTCAAGGATTCCTTCTGAGGGACAATTGAGACCTGTTGGGCAGCTCCAGGATATCCCATATGGAGGACACCAGAGCACCATTCGGGGTGGATGCCTGGGAAGCGGGCCTCGCATTCCAAATGTCTCCTAGCAACAAGACAGTTGAGATCGGATAGCTCTGCGGGAGCAACCGGCGTGGCTGAGTTGAAATGGACTTTTAGGGTCGGGCCCATTGTGTGTTTGTGTCCATGAGGGCCTTGGAATGGGGCGTTGGCACCGGGACCCTGAAGTATTCTCCTAAGCTTTTGACATACCTCCCAAGCACAAGTTTCCTTGTGGAGATGAGATTTGTTCTGAGGGGTGCCTCAGGAAACCCCCTATGCTGGTATTGGAATCCAGGCTTTTGAGGAGACATGCCTGTAAACCAAAACAATGGATCCGATTATGGCCTAGGGTCCGGTCTGGTTCAATCTTCTTCTCTGGTGATATCCATCTATGGAATGAGTGGAGGGAGATGCTCACCTGGTGTCACACCGCCCTTGCTGTCCCTGGAGACCTACACTATTGGGATGGCCTCGGGGACTTTGGAGAGTTTTCTTAATTGGTGAGAATTTGGACAATGGAATGGGCAGAAATCCCATGGATTGGGTAGGCACAGTCCTAATGTGTGGCTCCAGGGGCCCCAGCCTGGAGGGTGTGCGGCCCAGGACTTTGAGGACAGATCTAAAAACACAAACTCAGCTTAGGTTTTGGGACGTAGGTATGGGAGGCCCAATCTACAAACCATGAGAAGTACCCCTCAGGATATGAAGAAAGAGCGAGTCTGAGGCACTTGCTCAGGCTTTTGTCTCTGGATTTTGTATCAACAATGGCTGTAGAATGTGGGGAGGCCTCATGGGATATGGACGAATCTTCCTCTCTGTGGATTTGGCCCGGTCCCAATAGTTTTTCTTCAATTGTCGGATGGGAGGTCTCCTTTCAGGTTTATTACCTCAGGTGTCCGAACAAAATAGGAATTCCAAAGCAGAGCCCTGGGGAAGAGTGAAGGGACAACCCAAACTATGGTTAAAAATTGGGGCCTAGGTGCATGGCAGGCCCAATAGGCTGTCTCTTCATCCAGCCACTGAGAGGCCTTACTTGAGGACTGGGCTCATGCTGAGGGTCACAATGTGTGTTTGTGACCAATGTGGCCCGCGAGCATGGGCGGGGCCTCATGGGCCACACTGGTTTCAACTACACTGGACTTTGGACAACCTGCCAAACACAAGGTCTCTGGCCATGGGGAATGTGTTCTGATATCTGCATCATTTTCAACCCTGGGCAGTGGTTGGAGATAAGGTCTAGGTTCTGAAGCCTGAAAAACCGAAGTTGGGAAGAGATGACGACCTAAGGCCATGGCGGGTCTGATATGCTCAGTGTGCGGTCAGCTGCCTGGGTGTTGGTCAGGAGGTTCGGGCTCAGGTTGTGTCAGTCAGTGCATTAGTCCCAGGTTAGACTATATGATTTGGGTACAGTCGAGTGCCGTATAGGTTTATCCTCATTTGAGGTGCCTGGGGAGCTCAATAGGCAAGATATTTTTTCTAGAGGGCAGGCAGAGTGCTGCACTTTGTTTCCAGAATTGCCAAACTTGAGGGCTTCTGGGCCAGGAGTGTGAGGACAGAAGTCTGAGAACACAAGCTAGACTTGGGCTTCAGGCCGAGGGCACGGCAGGTACCTCCTGCAGATCTGAACCTATATTTCATGCATCTGAAGTCACGGCGAGGATCAGACGTTGGCTCGGGTTGGAGTTTCTGTGCATGACTGCCCCTTCATGAACGGAGCGGAATCTCAAGGCCATGGAGGTTTTCCCACGTTGGGAGTTGTGGAATGCCCCCTTCAAGGATTCCTTCTGCGGGACAATTGAGACCTGTTGGTCAGCTCCAGGACATCCCATATGGAATGACTCCAGAGCACCGTTCGAGGATCGATGCCAAAGAATCCCGCCTCGCATTCCAATTTTCTCCTAGCAACAAGACAGTTGAGTTTTGATGGCTCTGCGGGAGCAATCGGGGCGGCTGTGTTGAAATGGACTTTCCCGAGGTTGGGGCCTAATGTGTGTTTATTTGTCCATGAGGGCCTTGGAATGGGGCGGTGACACCGGGACCCTGAAGTATTCTCCTACGCTTTTGACATAGGTCCCATACACAAGTATCCTTGTGGAAACGAGATTTGTTCTGATGGGTGCCTCAGGAAACCCCCTATGCTGGTCTTGGAATCCAGGCTTTTAAGGAGACATGTCTGTAAACCAAAGCAATGGATCCGAATATGGCCTAGGGTCCTGTCTGGTTCCATCTTCTTCTCTGGGGACATCCATTTATGATATGAGTGGAGGTAGATGCTCAGCTGGTGTCAGACCGACCTTGTTTGTCCCCGGAGACCTACACTATTGGGATGGCCTCGGGGACTTTGGAGAGTTCTCCTAATTTGTACGATTTTGGATAATGGAATGGGCAGAATGCCCATGGATTGGGTAGGCACAGTCCTAATGTGTGGCTCCAGGGGCCCCAGCCTGTAGGGTGTGTGGCCCAGGAATCTGAGGACAGAAGTCTGAAAACACAAACTCAGCTTAGGTTGGGAACGTAGGTATGGCAGGGCCAATCTACAAACCATGAGAAGCACTCTTCAGGATATGAAGAAAGAGCGAGTCTGAGGCGCTTGCTCAGGCTTTTGTCTCTGGATTTTGTATCAAAGATGGGCGTGGAACGTGGGGAGGCCTCATGGGCCATGGACGAATCTTCCTCTCTGTGGATTTGGCCCGGTCCCAATTTCTTTCCGTCAATCTGTGGGATGGGAGGTCTCCTCTCAGGTTTGTTACCTCAGGTGTCCCAACCAAAGAGGAATTCCAAAGCAGAGCCCTGGGGAAGAGTGAAGGGACAACCCAAACGATGGTTATAAATTGGGGCCTAGGGGCATGGCAGACCCAATATGCTGTCTCTTCATCCAGCCACCGAGTTGGCTTACTTAAAGACTGGGCACAGGCTGAGGGTCAGCATGTGTGTTTGTGACCAATGTGGCCCGCGAGCATGGGCGGGGCCTCATGGGCCACACTGGTTTCAACTACACTGAACTTTGGATAACATGCCAATCACAAGGTCTCTTGCCATGGGGAAGGAGCTCTGATTTCTGCATCATTTGCAACCCTGGGCAGTGTTTGGAGATAAGGTCTACGTTCTGAAGCCTGAAAACCGCAGTTGGGAAGAGATGACGACCTAAGGCCATGGCGGGTCTGATGTGCTCAGTGTGCGGTCAGCTGCCTGGGTGTTGGTCCGGAGGTTCGGGTTCAGGTTGTGTCAGACAGTGAATTAGTACCCAGGTTAGACTATATAATTCAGGTACAGTCGAGAGCCGTGTAGGTTTATCCTCATTTGAGGTGCCTGGGCTACTCATTAGGCAATATATTTTTTCTAGAGGCAGGCAGAGTGCTGCATTGTGGGTCCGGTATTGCCAAACATGACAGATTCTGGACCAGGAGTGTGAGGACAAGTCTGAGAACACAAGCTAGACTTGGGCTTCAGGCCGAGGGCACGACTGGTACCCCCTGCAGATCTGAACGAATATCTCATGCTTCTGAAGTCACGGCGAGGATCAGACGTTGGCTCGGGTTGGAGTTTCTGTGCATGACTGCCCCTTCATGAACGGAGCGGAATCTCAAGGCCATGGAGGTTTTCCCACGTTGGGAGTTGTGGGATGCCCCCTTCAAGGATTCCTTCTGCGGGACAATTGAGACCTGTTGGGCAGCTCCAGGATATCCCATATGGAAGGATACCAGAGCACCGTTCGGGGTGGATGCCTGGGAAGCGGGCCTCGCATTCCAAATGTCTCCTAGCAACAAGACAGTTGAGATCGGATAGCTCTGCGGGAGCAACCGGCGTGGCTGATTTGAAATGGACTTTTAGGGTCGGGCCCATTGTGTGTTTGTGTCCATGAGGGCCTTGGAATGGGGCGTTGGCACCGGGACCCTGAAGTATTCTCCTAAGTTTTGACATACCTCCCATGCACAAGTTTCCTTGTGGAGATGAGATTTGTTCTGAGGGGTGCCTCAGGAAACCCCCTATGCTGGTATTGGAATCCAGGCTTTTGAGGAGACATGCCTGTAAACCAAAACAATGGATCCGATTATGGCCTAGGGTCCGGTCTGGTTCAATCTTCTTCTCTGGTGATATCCATCTATGGAATGAGTGGAGGGAGATGCTCACCTGGTGTCACACCGCCCTTGTTTGTCCCTGGAGACCTACACTATTGGGATGGCCTCGGGGAATTTGGAGAGTTTTCTTAATTGGTGAGATTTTGGACAATGGAATGGGCAGAATTCCCCTGGATTGGGTAGGCACAGTCCTAATGTGTGGCTCCAGGGGCCCCAGCCTGGAGGGTGTGCGGCCCAGGACTTTGAGGACAGAAGTCTGAAAACACAAACTCAGCTAAGGTTTTGGGACGTAGGTATGGGAGGCCCAATCTACAAACCATGAGAAGTACCCCTCAGGATATGAAGAAAGAGCGAGTCTGAGGCACTTGCTCAGGCTTTTGTCTCTGGATTTTGTATCAACAATGGCTGTAGAATGTGGGGAGGCCTCATGGGATATGGACGAATCTTCCTCTCTGTGGATTTGGCCCGGTCCCAATAGTTTTTCTTCAATTGTCGGATGGGAGGTCTCCTTTCAGGTTTATTACCTCAGGTGTCCGAACAAAATAGGAATTCCAAAGCAGAGCCCTGGGGAAGAGTGAAGGGACAACCCAAACTATGGTTAAAAATTGGGGCCTAGGTGCATGGCAGGCCCAATATGCTGTCTCTTCATCCAGCCACTGAGAGGCCTTACTTGAGGACTGGGCTCATGCTGAGGGTCACAATGTGTGTTTGTGACCAATGTGGCCCGCGAGCATGGGTGGGGCCTCATGGGCCACACTGGTTTCAACTACACTGGACTTTGGACAACCTGCCAAACACAAGGTCTCTGGCCATGGGGAATGTGTTCTGATATCTGCATCATTTTCAACCCTGGGCAGTGGTTGGAGATAAGGTCTAGGTTCTGAAGCCTGAAAAACCGAAGTTGGGAAGAGATGACGACCTAAGGCCATGGCGGGTCTGATATGCTCAGTGTGCGGTCAGCTGCCTGGGTGTTGGTCAGGAGGTTCGGGCTCAGGTTGTGTCAGTCAGTGCATTAGTCCCAGGTTAGACTATATGATTTGGGTACAGTCGAGTGCCGTATAGGTTTATCCTCATTTGAGGTGCCTGGGGAGCTCAATAGGCAAGATATTTTTTCTAGAGGGCAGGCAGAGTGCTGCACTTTGGTTCCAGAATTGCCAAACTTGAGGGCTTCTGGGCCAGGAGTGTGAGGACAGAAGTCTGAGAACACAAGCTAGACTTGGGCTTCAGGCCGAGGGCACGGCAGGTACCTCCTGCAGATCTGAACCAATATTTCATGCATCTGAAGTCACGGCGAGGATCAGACGTTGGCTCGGGTTGGAGTTTCTGTGCATGACTGCCCCTTCATGAACGGAGCGGAATCTCAAGGCCATGGAGGTTTTCCCACGTTGGGAGTTGTGGAATGCCCCCTTCAAGGATTCCTTCTGCGGGACAATTGAGACCTGTTGGTCAGCTCCAGGACATCCCATATGGAATGACTCCAGAGCACCGTTCGAGGATCGATGCCAAAGAATCCCGCCTCGCATTCCAATTTTCTCCTAGCAACAAGACAGTTGAGTTTTGATGGCTCTGCGGGAGCAATCGGGGCGGCTGTGTTGAAATGGACTTTCCCGAGGTTGGGGCCTAATGTGTGTTTATTTGTCCATGAGGGCCTTGGAATGGGGCGGTGACACCGGGACCCTGAAGTATTCTCCTAAGCTTTTGACATAGGTCCCATACACAAGTATCCTTGTGGAAACGAGATTTGTTCTGATGGGTGCCTCAGGAAACCCCCTATGCTGGTCTTGGAATCCAGGCTTTTAAGGAGACATGTCTGTAAACCAAAGCAATGGATCCGAATATGGCCTAGGGTCCTGTCTGGTTCCATCTTCTTCTCTGGGGACATCCATTTATGATATGAGTGGAGGTAGATGCTCAGCTGGTGTCAGACCGACCTTGTTTGTCCCCGGAGACCTACACTATTGGGATGGCCTCGGGGACTTTGGAGAGTTCTCCTAATTTGTACGATTTTGGCTAATGGAATGGGCAGAATGCCCATGGATTGGGTAGGCACAGTCCTAATGTGTGGCTCCAGGGGCCCCAGCCTGTAGGGTGTGTGGCCCAGGAATCTGAGGACAGAAGTCTGAAAACACAAACTCAGCTTAGGTTGGGAACGTAGGTATGGCAGGGCCAATCTACAAACCATGAGAAGCACTCTTCAGGATATGAAGAAAGAGCGAGTCTGAGGCGCTTGCTCAGGCTTTTGTCTCTGGATTTTGTATCAAAGATGGGCGTGGAACGTGGGGAGGCCTCATGGGCCATGGACGAATCTTCCTCTCTGTGGATTTGGCCCGGTCCCAATTTCTTTCCGTCAATCTGTGGGATGGGAGGTCTCCTCTCAGGTTTGTTACCTCAGGTGTCCCAACCAAAGAGGAATTCCAAAGCAGAGCCCTGGGGAAGAGTGAAGGGACAACCCAAACGATGGTTATAAATTGGGGCCTAGGGGCATGGCAGACCCAATATGCTGTCTCTTCATCCAGCCACTGAGTGGCCTTACTTAAAGACTGGGCACAGGCTGAGGGTCAGCATGTGTGTTTGTGACCAATGTGGCCCGCGAGCATGGGCGGGGCCTCATGGGCCACACTGGTTTCAACTACACTGAACTTTGGATAACATGCCAATCACAAGGTCTCTTGCCATGGGGAAGGAGCTCTGATTTCTGCATCATTTGCAACCCTGGGCAGTGTTTGGAGATAAGGTCTACGTTCTGAAGCCTGAAAACCGCAGTTGGGAAGAGATGACGACCTAAGGCCATGGCGGGTCTGATGTGCTCAGTGTGCGGTCAGCTGCCTGGGTGTTGGTCCGGAGGTTCGGGTTCAGGTTGTGTCAGACAGTGAATTAGTACCCAGGTTAGACTATATAATTCAGGTACAGTCGAGAGCCGTGTAGGTTTATCCTCATTTGAGGTGCCTGGGCTACTCATTAGGCAATATATTTTTTCTAGAGGCAGGCAGAGTGCTGCATTGTGGGTCCGGTATTGCCAAACATGACAGATTCTGGACCAGGAGTGTGAGGACAAGTCTGAGAACACAAGCTAGACTTGGGCTTCAGGCCGAGGGCACGACTGGTACCCCCTGCAGATCTGAACGAATATCTCATGCTTCTGAAGTCACGGCGAGGATCAGACGTTGGCTCGGGTTGGAGTTTCTGTGCATGACTGCCCCTTCATGAACGGAGCGGAATCTCAAGGCCATGGAGGTTTTCCCACGTTGGGAGTTGTGGGATGCCCCCTTCAAGGATTCCTTCTGCGGGACAATTGAGACCTGTTGGGCAGCTCCAGGATATCCCATATGGAAGGATACCAGAGCACCGTTCGGGGTGGATGCCTGGGAAGCGGGCCTCGCATTCCAAATGTCTCCTAGCAACAAGACAGTTGAGATCGGATAGCTCTGCGGGAGCAACCGGCGTGGCTGATTTGAAATGGACTTTTAGGGTCGGGCCCATTGTGTGTTTGTGTCCATGAGGGCCTTGGAATGGGGCGTTGGCACCGGGACCCTGAAGTATTCTCCTAAGTTTTGACATACCTCCCATGCACAAGTTTCCTTGTGGAGATGAGATTTGTTCTGAGGGGTGCCTCAGGAAACCCCCTATGCTGGTATTGGAATCCAGGCTTTTGAGGAGACATGCCTGTAAACCAAAACAATGGATCCGATTATGGCCTAGGGTCCGGTCTGGTTCAATCTTCTTCTCTGGTGATATCCATCTATGGAATGAGTGGAGGGAGATGCTCACCTGGTGTCACACCGCCCTTGTTTGTCCCTGGAGACCTACACTATTGGGATGGCCTCGGGGAATTTGGAGAGTTTTCTTAATTGGTGAGATTTTGGACAATGGAATGGGCAGAATTCCCCTGGATTGGGTAGGCACAGTCCTAATGTGTGGCTCCAGGGGCCCCAGCCTGGAGGGTGTGCGGCCCAGGACTTTGAGGACAGAAGTCTGAAAACACAAACTCAGCTAAGGTTTTGGGACGTAGGTATGGGAGGCCCAATCTACAAACCATGAGAAGTACCCCTCAGGATATGAAGAAAGAGCGAGTCTGAGGCACTTGCTCAGGCTTTTGTCTCTGGATTTTGTATCAACAATGGCTGTAGAATGTGGGGAGGCCTCATGGGATATGGACGAATCTTCCTCTCTGTGGATTTGGCCCGGTCCCAATAGTTTTTCTTCAATTGTCGGATGGGAGGTCTCCTTTCAGGTTTATTACCTCAGGTGTCCGAACAAAATAGGAATTCCAAAGCAGAGCCCTGGGGAAGAGTGAAGGGACAACCCAAACTATGGTTAAAAATTGGGGCCTAGGTGCATGGCAGGCCCAATATGCTGTCTCTTCATCCAGCCACTGAGAGGCCTTACTTGAGGACTGGGCTCATGCTGAGGGTCACAATGTGTGTTTGTGACCAATGTGGCCCGCGAGCATGGGCGGGGCCTCATGGGCCACACTGGTTTCAACTACACTGGACTTTGGACAACCTGCCAAACACAAGGTCTCTGGCCATGGGGAATGTGTTCTGATATCTGCATCATTTTCAACCCTGGGCAGTGGTTGGAGATAAGGTCTAGGTTCTGAAGCCTGAAAAACCGAAGTTGGGAAGAGATGACGACCTAAGGCCATGGCGGGTCTGATATGCTCAGTGTGCGGTCAGCTGCCTGGGTGTTGGTCAGGAGGTTCGGGCTCAGGTTGTGTCAGTCAGTGCATTAGTCCCAGGTTAGACTATATGATTTGGGTACAGTCGAGTGCCGTATAGGTTTATCCTCATTTGAGGTGCCTGGGGAGCTCAATAGGCAAGATATTTTTTCTAGAGGGCAGGCAGAGTGCTGCACTTTGGTTCCAGAATTGCCAAACTTGAGGGCTTCTGGGCCAGGAGTGTGAGGACAGAAGTCTGAGAACACAAGCTAGACTTGGGCTTCAGGCCGAGGGCACGGCAGGTACCTCCTGCAGATCTGAACCAATATTTCATGCATCTGAAGTCACGGCGAGGATCAGACGTTGGCTCGGGTTGGAGTTTCTGTGCATGACTGCCCCTTCATGAACGGAGCGGAATCTCAAGGCCATGGAGGTTTTCCCACGTTGGGAGTTGTGGAATGCCCCCTTCAAGGATTCCTTCTGCGGGACAATTGAGACCTGTTGGTCAGCTCCAGGACATCCCATATGGAATGACTCCAGAGCACCGTTCGAGGATCGATGCCAAAGAATCCCGCCTCGCATTCCAATTTTCTCCTAGCAACAAGACAGTTGAGTTTTGATGGCTCTGCGGGAGCAATCGGGGCGGCTGTGTTGAAATGGACTTTCCCGAGGTTGGGGCCTAATGTGTGTTTATTTGTCCATGAGGGCCTTGGAATGGGGCGGTGACACCGGGACCCTGAAGTATTCTCCTACGCTTTTGACATAGGTCCCATACACAAGTATCCTTGTGGAAACGAGATTTGTTCTGATGGGTGCCTCAGGAAACCCCCTATGCTGGTCTTGGAATCCAGGCTTTTAAGGAGACATGTCTGTAAACCAAAGCAATGGATCCGAATATGGCCTAGGGTCCTGTCTGGTTCCATCTTCTTCTCTGGGGACATCCATTTATGATATGAGTGGAGGTAGATGCTCAGCTGGTGTCAGACCGACCTTGTTTGTCCCCGGAGACCTACACTATTGGGATGGCCTCGGGGACTTTGGAGAGTTCTCCTAATTTGTACGATTTTGGATAATGGAATGGGCAGAATGCCCATGGATTGGGTAGGCACAGTCCTAATGTGTGGCTCCAGGGGCCCCAGCCTGTAGGGTGTGTGGCCCAGGAATCTGAGGACAGAAGTCTGAAAACACAAACTCAGCTTAGGTTGGGAACGTAGGTATGGCAGGGCCAATCTACAAACCATGAGAAGCACTCTTCAGGATATGAAGAAAGAGCGAGTCTGAGGCGCTTGCTCAGGCTTTTGTCTCTGGATTTTGTATCAAAGATGGGCGTGGAACGTGGGGAGGCCTCATGGGCCATGGACGAATCTTCCTCTCTGTGGATTTGGCCCGGTCCCAATTTCTTTCCGTCAATCTGTGGGATGGGAGGTCTCCTCTCAGGTTTGTTACCTCAGGTGTCCCAACCAAAGAGGAATTCCAAAGCAGAGCCCTGGGGAAGAGTGAAGGGACAACCCAAACGATGGTTATAAATTGGGGCCTAGGGGCATGGCAGACCCAATATGCTGTCTCTTCATCCAGCCACCGAGTTGGCTTACTTAAAGACTGGGCACAGGCTGAGGGTCAGCATGTGTGTTTGTGACCAATGTGGCCCGCGAGCATGGGCGGGGCCTCATGGGCCACACTGGTTTCAACTACACTGAACTTTGGATAACATGCCAATCACAAGGTCTCTTGCCATGGGGAAGGAGCTCTGATTTCTGCATCATTTGCAACCCTGGGCAGTGTTTGGAGATAAGGTCTACGTTCTGAAGCCTGAAAACCGCAGTTGGGAAGAGATGACGACCTAAGGCCATGGCGGGTCTGATGTGCTCAGTGTGCGGTCAGCTGCCTGGGTGTTGGTCCGGAGGTTCGGGTTCAGGTTGTGTCAGACAGTGAATTAGTACCCAGGTTAGACTATATAATTCAGGTACAGTCGAGAGCCGTGTAGGTTTATCCTCATTTGAGGTGCCTGGGCTACTCATTAGGCAATATATTTTTTCTAGAGGCAGGCAGAGTGCTGCATTGTGGGTCCGGTATTGCCAAACATGACAGATTCTGGACCAGGAGTGTGAGGACAAGTCTGAGAACACAAGCTAGACTTGGGCTTCAGGCCGAGGGCACGACTGGTACCCCCTGCAGATCTGAACGAATATCTCATGCTTCTGAAGTCACGGCGAGGATCAGACGTTGGCTCGGGTTGGAGTTTCTGTGCATGACTGCCCCTTCATGAACGGAGCGGAATCTCAAGGCCATGGAGGTTTTCCCACGTTGGGAGTTGTGGGATGCCCCCTTCAAGGATTCCTTCTGCGGGACAATTGAGACCTGTTGGGCAGCTCCAGGATATCCCATATGGAAGGATACCAGAGCACCGTTCGGGGTGGATGCCTGGGAAGCGGGCCTCGCATTCCAAATGTCTCCTAGCAACAAGACAGTTGAGATCGGATAGCTCTGCGGGAGCAACCGGCGTGGCTGATTTGAAATGGACTTTTAGGGTCGGGCCCATTGTGTGTTTGTGTCCATGAGGGCCTTGGAATGGGGCGTTGGCACCGGGACCCTGAAGTATTCTCCTAAGTTTTGACATACCTCCCATGCACAAGTTTCCTTGTGGAGATGAGATTTGTTCTGAGGGGTGCCTCAGGAAACCCCCTATGCTGGTATTGGAATCCAGGCTTTTGAGGAGACATGCCTGTAAACCAAAACAATGGATCCGATTATGGCCTAGGGTCCGGTCTGGTTCAATCTTCTTCTCTGGTGATATCCATCTATGGAATGAGTGGAGGGAGATGCTCACCTGGTGTCACACCGCCCTTGTTTGTCCCTGGAGACCTACACTATTGGGATGGCCTCGGGGAATTTGGAGAGTTTTCTTAATTGGTGAGATTTTGGACAATGGAATGGGCAGAATTCCCCTGGATTGGGTAGGCACAGTCCTAATGTGTGGCTCCAGGGGCCCCAGCCTGGAGGGTGTGCGGCCCAGGACTTTGAGGACAGAAGTCTGAAAACACAAACTCAGCTAAGGTTTTGGGACGTAGGTATGGGAGGCCCAATCTACAAACCATGAGAAGTACCCCTCAGGATATGAAGAAAGAGCGAGTCTGAGGCACTTGCTCAGGCTTTTGTCTCTGGATTTTGTATCAACAATGGCTGTAGAATGTGGGGAGGCCTCATGGGATATGGACGAATCTTCCTCTCTGTGGATTTGGCCCGGTCCCAATAGTTTTTCTTCAATTGTCGGATGGGAGGTCTCCTTTCAGGTTTATTACCTCAGGTGTCCGAACAAAATAGGAATTCCAAAGCAGAGCCCTGGGGAAGAGTGAAGGGACAACCCAAACTATGGTTAAAAATTGGGGCCTAGGTGCATGGCAGGCCCAATATGCTGTCTCTTCATCCAGCCACTGAGAGGCCTTACTTGAGGACTGGGCTCATGCTGAGGGTCACAATGTGTGTTTGTGACCAATGTGGCCCGCGAGCATGGGTGGGGCCTCATGGGCCACACTGGTTTCAACTACACTGGACTTTGGACAACCTGCCAAACACAAGGTCTCTGGCCATGGGGAATGTGTTCTGATATCTGCATCATTTTCAACCCTGGGCAGTGGTTGGAGATAAGGTCTAGGTTCTGAAGCCTGAAAAACCGAAGTTGGGAAGAGATGACGACCTAAGGCCATGGCGGGTCTGATATGCTCAGTGTGCGGTCAGCTGCCTGGGTGTTGGTCAGGAGGTTCGGGCTCAGGTTGTGTCAGTCAGTGCATTAGTCCCAGGTTAGACTATATGATTTGGGTACAGTCGAGTGCCGTATAGGTTTATCCTCATTTGAGGTGCCTGGGGAGCTCAATAGGCAAGATATTTTTTCTAGAGGGCAGGCAGAGTGCTGCACTTTGGTTCCAGAATTGCCAAACTTGAGGGCTTCTGGGCCAGGAGTGTGAGGACAGAAGTCTGAGAACACAAGCTAGACTTGGGCTTCAGGCCGAGGGCACGGCAGGTACCTCCTGCAGATCTGAACCAATATTTCATGCATCTGAAGTCACGGCGAGGATCAGACGTTGGCTCGGGTTGGAGTTTCTGTGCATGACTGCCCCTTCATGAACGGAGCGGAATCTCAAGGCCATGGAGGTTTTCCCACGTTGGGAGTTGTGGAATGCCCCCTTCAAGGATTCCTTCTGCGGGACAATTGAGACCTGTTGGTCAGCTCCAGGACATCCCATATGGAATGACTCCAGAGCACCGTTCGAGGATCGATGCCAAAGAATCCCGCCTCGCATTCCAATTTTCTCCTAGCAACAAGACAGTTGAGTTTTGATGGCTCTGCGGGAGCAATCGGGGCGGCTGTGTTGAAATGGACTTTCCCGAGGTTGGGGCCTAATGTGTGTTTATTTGTCCATGAGGGCCTTGGAATGGGGCGGTGACACCGGGACCCTGAAGTATTCTCCTAAGCTTTTGACATAGGTCCCATACACAAGTATCCTTGTGGAAACGAGATTTGTTCTGATGGGTGCCTCAGGAAACCCCCTATGCTGGTCTTGGAATCCAGGCTTTTAAGGAGACATGTCTGTAAACCAAAGCAATGGATCCGAATATGGCCTAGGGTCCTGTCTGGTTCCATCTTCTTCTCTGGGGACATCCATTTATGATATGAGTGGAGGTAGATGCTCAGCTGGTGTCAGACCGACCTTGTTTGTCCCCGGAGACCTACACTATTGGGATGGCCTCGGGGACTTTGGAGAGTTCTCCTAATTTGTACGATTTTGGCTAATGGAATGGGCAGAATGCCCATGGATTGGGTAGGCACAGTCCTAATGTGTGGCTCCAGGGGCCCCAGCCTGTAGGGTGTGTGGCCCAGGAATCTGAGGACAGAAGTCTGAAAACACAAACTCAGCTTAGGTTGGGAACGTAGGTATGGCAGGGCCAATCTACAAACCATGAGAAGCACTCTTCAGGATATGAAGAAAGAGCGAGTCTGAGGCGCTTGCTCAGGCTTTTGTCTCTGGATTTTGTATCAAAGATGGGCGTGGAACGTGGGGAGGCCTCATGGGCCATGGACGAATCTTCCTCTCTGTGGATTTGGCCCGGTCCCAATTTCTTTCCGTCAATCTGTGGGATGGGAGGTCTCCTCTCAGGTTTGTTACCTCAGGTGTCCCAACCAAAGAGGAATTCCAAAGCAGAGCCCTGGGGAAGAGTGAAGGGACAACCCAAACGATGGTTATAAATTGGGGCCTAGGGGCATGGCAGACCCAATATGCTGTCTCTTCATCCAGCCACTGAGTGGCCTTACTTAAAGACTGGGCACAGGCTGAGGGTCAGCATGTGTGTTTGTGACCAATGTGGCCCGCGAGCATGGGCGGGGCCTCATGGGCCACACTGGTTTCAACTACACTGAACTTTGGATAACATGCCAATCACAAGGTCTCTTGCCATGGGGAAGGAGCTCTGATTTCTGCATCATTTGCAACCCTGGGCAGTGTTTGGAGATAAGGTCTACGTTCTGAAGCCTGAAAACCGCAGTTGGGAAGAGATGACGACCTAAGGCCATGGCGGGTCTGATGTGCTCAGTGTGCGGTCAGCTGCCTGGGTGTTGGTCCGGAGGTTCGGGTTCAGGTTGTGTCAGACAGTGAATTAGTACCCAGGTTAGACTATATAATTCAGGTACAGTCGAGAGCCGTGTAGGTTTATCCTCATTTGAGGTGCCTGGGCTACTCATTAGGCAATATATTTTTTCTAGAGGCAGGCAGAGTGCTGCATTGTGGGTCCGGTATTGCCAAACATGACAGATTCTGGACCAGGAGTGTGAGGACAAGTCTGAGAACACAAGCTAGACTTGGGCTTCAGGCCGAGGGCACGACTGGTACCCCCTGCAGATCTGAACGAATATCTCATGCTTCTGAAGTCACGGCGAGGATCAGACGTTGGCTCGGGTTGGAGTTTCTGTGCATGACTGCCCCTTCATGAACGGAGCGGAATCTCAAGGCCATGGAGGTTTTCCCACGTTGGGAGTTGTGGGATGCCCCCTTCAAGGATTCCTTCTGCGGGACAATTGAGACCTGTTGGGCAGCTCCAGGA
Source organism: Mustela nivalis (assembly GCF_964662115.1). Classification (NCBI taxonomy): domain Eukaryota; kingdom Metazoa; phylum Chordata; class Mammalia; order Carnivora; family Mustelidae; genus Mustela; species Mustela nivalis. Next base: position 178,911 of record NW_028135577.1, read on the forward strand.
TATCCCATATGGAAGGATACCAGAGCACCGTTCGGGGTGGATGCCTGGGAAGCGGGCCTCGCATTCCAAATGTCTCCTAGCAACAAGACAGTTGAGATCGGATAGCTCTGCGGGAGCAACCGGCGTGGCTGATTTGAAATGGACTTTTAGGGTCGGGCCCATTGTGTGTTTGTGTCCATGAGGGCCTTGGAATGGGGCGTTGGCACCGGGACCCTGAAGTATTCTCCTAAGTTTTGACATACCTCCCATGCACAAGTTTCCTTGTGGAGATGAGATTTGTTCTGAGGGGTGCCTCAGGAAACCCCCTATGCTGGTATTGGAATCCAGGCTTTTGAGGAGACATGCCTGTAAACCAAAACAATGGATCCGATTATGGCCTAGGGTCCGGTCTGGTTCAATCTTCTTCTCTGGTGATATCCATCTATGGAATGAGTGGAGGGAGATGCTCACCTGGTGTCACACCGCCCTTGTTTGTCCCTGGAGACCTACACTATTGGGATGGCCTCGGGGAATTTGGAGAGTTTTCTTAATTGGTGAGATTTTGGACAATGGAATGGGCAGAATTCCCCTGGATTGGGTAGGCACAGTCCTAATGTGTGGCTCCAGGGGCCCCAGCCTGGAGGGTGTGCGGCCCAGGACTTTGAGGACAGAAGTCTGAAAACACAAACTCAGCTAAGGTTTTGGGACGTAGGTATGGGAGGCCCAATCTACAAACCATGAGAAGTACCCCTCAGGATATGAAGAAAGAGCGAGTCTGAGGCACTTGCTCAGGCTTTTGTCTCTGGATTTTGTATCAACAATGGCTGTAGAATGTGGGGAGGCCTCATGGGATATGGACGAATCTTCCTCTCTGTGGATTTGGCCCGGTCCCAATAGTTTTTCTTCAATTGTCGGATGGGAGGTCTCCTTTCAGGTTTATTACCTCAGGTGTCCGAACAAAATAGGAATTCCAAAGCAGAGCCCTGGGGAAGAGTGAAGGGACAACCCAAACTATGGTTAAAAATTGGGGCCTAGGTGCATGGCAGGCCCAATATGCTGTCTCTTCATCCAGCCACTGAGAGGCCTTACTTGAGGACTGGGCTCATGCTGAGGGTCACAATGTGTGTTTGTGACCAATGTGGCCTGCGAGCATGGGCGGGGCCTCATGGGCCACACTGGTTTCAACTACACTGGACTTTGGACAACCTGCCAAACACAAGGTCTCTGGCCATGGGGAATGTGTTCTGATATCTGCATCATTTTCAACCCTGGGCAGTGGTTGGAGATAAGGTCTAGGTTCTGAAGCCTGAAAAACCGAAGTTGGGAAGAGATGACGACCTAAGGCCATGGCGGGTCTGATATGCTCAGTGTGCGGTCAGCTGCCTGGGTGTTGGTCAGGAGGTTCGGGCTCAGGTTGTGTCAGTCAGTGCATTAGTCCCAGGTTAGACTATATGATTTGGGTACAGTCGAGTGCCGTATAGGTTTATCCTCATTTGAGGTGCCTGGGGAGCTCAATAGGCAAGATATTTTTTCTAGAGGGCAGGCAGAGTGCTGCACTTTGGTTCCAGAATTGCCAAACTTGAGGGCTTCTGGGCCAGGAGTGTGAGGACAGAAGTCTGAGAACACAAGCTAGACTTGGGCTTCAGGCCGAGGGCACGGCAGGTACCTCCTGCAGATCTGAACCAATATTTCATGCATCTGAAGTCACGGCGAGGATCAGACGTTGGCTCGGGTTGGAGTTTCTGTGCATGACTGCCCCTTCATGAACGGAGCGGAATCTCAAGGCCATGGAGGTTTTCCCACGTTGGGAGTTGTGGAATGCCCCCTTCAAGGATTCCTTCTGCGGGACAATTGAGACCTGTTGGTCAGCTCCAGGACATCCCATATGGAATGACTCCAGAGCACCGTTCGAGGATCGATGCCAAAGAATCCCGCCTCGCATTCCAATTTTCTCCTAGCAACAAGACAGTTGAGTTTTGATGGCTCTGCGGGAGCAATCGGGGCGGCTGTGTTGAAATGGACTTTCCCGAGGTTGGGGCCTAATGTGTGTTTATTTGTCCATGAGGGCCTTGGAATGGGGCGGTGACACCGGGACCCTGAAGTATTCTCCTAAGCTTTTGACATAGGTCCCATACACAAGTATCCTTGTGGAAACGAGATTTGTTCTGATGGGTGCCTCAGGAAACCCCCTATGCTGGTCTTGGAATCCAGGCTTTTAAGGAGACATGTCTGTAAACCAAAGCAATGGATCCGAATATGGCCTAGGGTCCTGTCTGGTTCCATCTTCTTCTCTGGGGACATCCATTTATGATATGAGTGGAGGTAGATGCTCAGCTGGTGTCAGACCGACCTTGTTTGTCCCCGGAGACCTACACTATTGGGATGGCCTCGGGGACTTTGGAGAGTTCTCCTAATTTGTACGATTTTGGCTAATGGAATGGGCAGAATGCCCATGGATTGGGTAGGCACAGTCCTAATGTGTGGCTCCAGGGGCCCCAGCCTGTAGGGTGTGTGGCCCAGGAATCTGAGGACAGAAGTCTGAAAACACAAACTCAGCTTAGGTTGGGAACGTAGGTATGGCAGGGCCAATCTACAAACCATGAGAAGCACTCTTCAGGATATGAAGAAAGAGCGAGTCTGAGGCGCTTGCTCAGGCTTTTGTCTCTGGATTTTGTATCAAAGATGGGCGTGGAACGTGGGGAGGCCTCATGGGCCATGGACGAATCTTCCTCTCTGTGGATTTGGCCCGGTCCCAATTTCTTTCCGTCAATCTGTGGGATGGGAGGTCTCCTCTCAGGTTTGTTACCTCAGGTGTCCCAACCAAAGAGGAATTCCAAAGCAGAGCCCTGGGGAAGAGTGAAGGGACAACCCAAACGATGGTTATAAATTGGGGCCTAGGGGCATGGCAGACCCAATATGCTGTCTCTTCATCCAGCCACTGAGTGGCCTTACTTAAAGACTGGGCACAGGCTGAGGGTCAGCATGTGTGTTTGTGACCAATGTGGCCCGCGAGCATGGGCGGGGCCTCATGGGCCACACTGGTTTCAACTACACTGAACTTTGGATAACATGCCAATCACAAGGTCTCTTGCCATGGGGAAGGAGCGCTGATTTCTGCATCATTTGCAACCCTGGGCAGTGTTTGGAGATAAGGTCTACGTTCTGAAGCCTGAAAACCGCAGTTGGGAAGAGATGACGACCTAAGGCCATGGCGGGTCTGATGTGCTCAGTGTGCGGTCAGCTGCCTGGGTGTTGGTCCGGAGGTTCGGGTTCAGGTTGTGTCAGACAGTGAATTAGTACCCAGGTTAGACTATATAATTCAGGTAGAGTCGAGAGCCGTGTAGGTTTATCCTCATTTGAGGTGCCTGGGCTACTCATTAGGCAATATATTTTTTCTAGAGGCAGGCAGAGTGCTGCATTGTGGGTCCGGTATTGCCAAACATGACAGATTCTGGACCAGGAGTGTGAGGACAAGTCTGAGAACAGAAGCTAGACTTGGGCTTCAGGCCGAGGGCACGGCTGGTACCCCCTGCAGATCTGAACGAATATCTCATGCTTCTGAAGTCACGGCGAGGATCAGACGTTGGCTCGGGTTGGAGTTTCTGTGCATGACTGCCCCTTCAAGAACGGAGCGGAATCTCAAGGCCATGGAGATTTTCCCACGTTGGGAGTTGTGGGATGCCCCCTTCAAGGATTCCTTCTGCGGGACAATTGAGACCTGTTGGGCAGCTCCAGGATATACCATATGGAAGGATACCAGAGCACCGTTCGGGGTGGATGCCTGGGAAGCGGGCCTCGCATTCCAAATGTCTCCTAGCAACAAGACAGTTGAGATCGGATAGCTCTGCGGGAGCAACTGGCGTGGCTGAGTTGAAATGGACTTTTAGGGTCGGGCCCATTGTGTGTTTGTGTCCATGAGGGTCTTGGAATGGGGCGTTGGCACCGGGACCCTGAAGTATTCTCCTAAGCTTTTGACATACCTCCCATGCACAAGTTTCCTTGTGGAGATGAGATTTGTTCTGAGGGGTGCCTCAGGAAACCCCCTATGCTGGTATTGGAATACAGGCTTTTGAGGAGACATGCCTGTAAACCAAAACAATGGATCCGATTATGGCCTAGGGTCCTGTCTGGTTCAATCTTCTTCTCTGGTGATATCCATCTATGGAATGAGTGGAGGGAGATGCTCACCTGGTGTCACACCGCCCTTGTTTGTCCCTGGAGACCTACACTATTGGGTTGGCCTCGGGGACTTTGGAGAGTTTTCTTAATTGCTGAGATTTTGGACAATGGAATGGGCAGAATTCCCATGGATTGGGTAGGCACAGTCCTAATGTGTGGCTCCAGGGGCCCCAGCCTGGAGGGTGTGCGGCCCAGGACTTTGAGGACAGAAGTCTGAAAACACAAACTCAGCTAAGGTTTTGGGACGTAGGTATGGGAGGCCCAATCTACAAACCATGAGAAGTACCCCTCAGGATATGAAGAAAGAGCGAGTCTGAGGCACTTGCTCAGGCTTTTGTCTCTGGATTTTGTATCAACAATGGCTGTAGAATGTGGGGAGGCCTCATGGGATATGGACGAATCTTCCTCTCTGTGGATTTGGCCCGGTCCCAATAGTTTTTCTTCAATTGTCGGATGGGAGGTCTCCTTTCAGGTTTATTACCTCAGGTGTCCGAACAAAATAGGAATTCCAAAGCAGAGCCCTGGGGAAGAGTGAAGGGACAACCCAAACTATGGTTAAAAATTGGGGCCTAGGTGCATGGCAGGCCCAATATGCTGTCTCTTCATCCAGCCACTGAGAGGCCTTACTTGAGGACTGGGCTCATGCTGAGGGTCACAATGTGTGTTTGTGACCAATGTGGCCTGCGAGCATGGGCGGGGCCTCATGGGCCACACTGGTTTCAACTACACTGGACTTTGGACAACCTGCCAAACACAAGGTCTCTGGCCATGGGGAATGTGTTCTGATATCTGCATCATTTTCAACCCTGGGCAGTGGTTGGAGATAAGGTCTAGGTTCTGAAGCCTGAAAAACCGAAGTTGGGAAGAGATGACGACCTAAGGCCATGGCGGGTCTGATATGCTCAGTGTGCGGTCAGCTGCCTGGGTGTTGGTCAGGAGGTTCGGGCTCAGGTTGTGTCAGTCAGTGCATTAGTCCCAGGTTAGACTATATGATTTGGGTACAGTCGAGTGCCGTATAGGTTTATCCTCATTTGAGGTGCCTGGGGAGCTCAATAGGCAAGATATTTTTTCTAGAGGGCAGGCAGAGTGCTGCACTTTGGTTCCAGAATTGCCAAACTTGAGGGCTTCTGGGCCAGGAGTGTGAGGACAGAAGTCTGAGAACACAAGCTAGACTTGGGCTTCAGGCCGAGGGCACGGCAGGTACCTCCTGCAGATCTGAACCAATATTTCATGCATCTGAAGTCACGGCGAGGATCAGACGTTGGCTCGGGTTGGAGTTTCTGTGCATGACTGCCCCTTCATGAACGGAGCGGAATCTCAAGGCCATGGAGGTTTTCCCACGTTGGGAGTTGTGGAATGCCCCCTTCAAGGATTCCTTCTGCGGGACAATTGAGACCTGTTGGTCAGCTCCAGGACATCCCATATGGAATGACTCCAGAGCACCGTTCGAGGATCGATGCCAAAGAATCCCGCCTCGCATTCCAATTTTCTCCTAGCAACAAGACAGTTGAGTTTTGATGGCTCTGCGGGAGCAATCGGGGCGGCTGTGTTGAAATGGACTTTCCCGAGGTTGGGGCCTAATGTGTGTTTATTTGTCCATGAGGGCCTTGGAATGGGGCGGTGACACCGGGACCCTGAAGTATTCTCCTAAGCTTTTGACATAGGTCCCATACACAAGTATCCTTGTGGAAACGAGATTTGTTCTGATGGGTGCCTCAGGATACCCCCTATGCTGGTCTTGGAATCCAGGCTTTTAAGGAGACATGTCTGTAAACCAAAGCAATGGATCCGAATATGGCCTAGGGTCCTGTCTGGTTCCATCTTCTTCTCTGGGGACATCCATTTATGATATGAGTGGAGGTAGATGCTCAGCTGGTGTCAGACCGACCTTGTTTGTCCCCGGAGACCTACACTATTGGGATGGCCTCGGGGACTTTGGAGAGTTCTCCTAATTTGTACGATTTTGGCTAATGGAATGGGCAGAATGCCCATGGATTGGGTAGGCACAGTCCTAATGTGTGGCTCCAGGGGCCCCAGCCTGTAGGGTGTGTGGCCCAGGAATCTGAGGACAGAAGTTGAAAACACAAACTCAGCTTAGGTTGGGAACGTAGGTATGGCAGGGCCAATCTACAAACCATGAGAAGCACTCTTCAGGATATGAAGAAAGAGCGAGTCTGAGGCGCTTGCTCAGGCTTTTGTCTCTGGATTTTGTATCAAAGATGGGCGTGGAACGTGGGGAGGCCTCATGGGCCATGGACGAATCTTCCTCTCTGTGGATTTGGCCCGGTCCCAATTTCTTTCCGTCAATCTGTGGGATGGGAGGTCTCCTCTCAGGTTTGTTACCTCAGGTGTCCCAACCAAAGAGGAATTCCAAAGCAGAGCCCTGGGGAAGAGTGAAGGGACAACCCAAACGATGGTTATAAATTGGGGCCTAGGGGCATGGCAGACCCAATATGCTGTCTCTTCATCCAGCCACTGAGTGGCCTTACTTAAAGACTGGGCACAGGCTGAGGGTCAGCATGTGTGTTTGTGACCAATGTGGCCCGCGAGCATGGGCGGGGCCTCATGGGCCACACTGGTTTCAACTACACTGAACTTTGGATAACATGCCAATCACAAGGTCTCTTGCCATGGGGAAGGAGCGCTGATTTCTGCATCATTTGCAACCCTGGGCAGTGTTTGGAGATAAGGTCTACGTTCTGAAGCCTGAAAACCGCAGTTGGGAAGAAATGACGACCTAAGGCCATGGCGGGTCTGATGTGCTCAGTGTGCGGTCAGCTGCCTGGGTGTTGGTCCGGAGGTTCGGGTTCAGGTTGTGTCAGACAGTGAATTAGTACCCAGGTTAGACTATATAATTCAGGTACAGTCGAGAGCCGTGTAGGTTTATCCTCATTTGAGGTGCCTGGGCTACTCATTAGGCAATATATTTTTTCTAGAGGCAGGCAGAGTGCTGCATTGTGGGTCCGGTATTGCCAAACATGACAGATTCTGGACCAGGAGTGTGAGGACAAGTCTGAGAACAGAAGCTAGACTTGGGCTTCAGGCCGAGGGCACGGCTGGTACCCCCTGCAGATCTGAACGAATATCTCATGCTTCTGAAGTCACGGCGAGGATCAGACGTTGGCTCGGGTTGGAGTTTCTGTGCATGACTGCCCCTTCAAGAACGGAGCGGAATCTCAAGGCCATGGAGGTTTTACCACGTTGGGAGTTGTGGGATGCCCCCTTCAAGGATTCCTTCTGCGGGACAATTGAGACCTGTTGGGCAGCTCCAGGATATCCCATATGGAAGGATACCAGAGCACCGTTCGGGGTGGATGCCTGGGAAGCGGGCCTCGCATTCCAAATGTCTCCTAGCAACAAGACAGTTGAGATCGGATAGCTCTGCGGGAGCAACTGGCGTGGCTGAGTTGAAATGGACTTTTAGGGTCGGGCCCATTGTGTGTTTGTGTCCATGAGGGCCTTGGAATGGGGCGTTGGCACCGGGACCCTGAAGTATTCTCCTAAGCTTTTGACATACCTCCCATGCACAAGTTTCCTTGTGGAGATGAGATTTGTTCTGAGGGGTGCCTCAGGAAACCCCCTATGCTGGTATTGGAATACAGGCTTTTGAGGAGACATGCCTGTAAACCAAAACAATGGATCCGATTATGGCCTAGGGTCCTGTCTGGTTCAATCTTCTTCTCTGGTGATATCCATCTATGGAATGAGTGGAGGGAGATGCTCACCTGGTGTCACACCGCCCTTGTTTGTCCCTGGAGACCTACACTATTGGGATGGCCTCGGGGACTTTGGAGAGTTTTCTTAATTGCTGAGATTTTGGACAATGGAATGGGCAGAATTCCCATGGATTGGGTAGGCACAGTCCTAATGTGTGGCTCCAGGGGCCCCAGCCTGGAGGGTGTGCGGCCCAGGACTTTGAGGACAGAAGTCTGAAAACACAAACTCAGCTAAGGTTTTGGGACGTAGGTATGGGAGGCCCAATCTACAAACCATGAGAAGTACCCCTCAGGATATGAAGAAAGAGCGAGTCTGAGGCACTTGCTCAGGCTTTTGTCTCTGGATTTTGTATCAACAATGGCTGTAGAATGTGGGGAGGCCTCATGGGATATGGACGAATCTTCCTCTCTGTGGATTTGGCCCGGTCCCAATAGTTTTTCTTCAATTGTCGGATGGGAGGTCTCCTTTCAGGTTTATTACCTCAGGTGTCCGAACAAAATAGGAATTCCAAAGCAGAGCCCTGGGGAAGAGTGAAGGGACAACCCAAACTATGGTTAAAAATTGGGGCCTAGGTGCATGGCAGGCCCAATATGCTGTCTCTTCATCCAGCCACTGAGAGGCCTTACTTGAGGACTGGGCTCATGCTGAGGGTCACAATGTGTGTTTGTGACCAATGTGGCCTGCGAGCATGGGCGGGGCCTCATGGGCCACACTGGTTTCAACTACACTGGACTTTGGACAACCTGCCAAACACAAGGTCTCTGGCCATGGGGAATGTGTTCTGATATCTGCATCATTTTCAACCCTGGGCAGTGGTTGGAGATAAGGTCTAGGTTCTGAAGCCTGAAAAACCGAAGTTGGGAAGAGATGACGACCTAAGGCCATGGCGGGTCTGATATGCTCAGTGTGCGGTCAGCTGCCTGGGTGTTGGTCAGGAGGTTCGGGCTCAGGTTGTGTCAGTCAGTGCATTAGTCCCAGGTTAGACTATATGATTTGGGTACAGTCGAGTGCCGTATAGGTTTATCCTCATTTGAGGTGCCTGGGGAGCTCAATAGGCAAGATATTTTTTCTAGAGGGCAGGCAGAGTGCTGCACTTTGGTTCCAGAATTGCCAAACTTGAGGGCTTCTGGGCCAGGAGTGTGAGGACAGAAGTCTGAGAACACAAGCTAGACTTGGGCTTCAGGCCGAGGGCACGGCAGGTACCTCCTGCAGATCAGAACCAATATTTCATGCATCTGAAGTCACGGCGAGGATCAGACGTTGGCTCGGGTTGGAGTTTCTGTGCATGACTGCCCCTTCATGAACGGAGCGGAATCTCAAGGCCATGGAGGTTTTCCCACGTTGGGAGTTGTGGAATGCCCCCTTCAAGGATTCCTTCTGCGGGACAATTGAGACCTGTTGGTCAGCTCCAGGACATCCCATATGGAATGACTCCAGAGCACCGTTCGAGGATCGATGCCAGGGAATCCCGCCTCGCATTCCAATTTTCTCCTAGCAACAAGATAGTTGAGTTTTGATGGCTCTGCGGGAGCAATCGGGGCGGCTGTGTTGAAATGGACTTTCCCGAGGTTGGGGCCTAATGTGTGTTTATTTGTCCATGAGGGCCTTGGAATGGGGCGGTGACACCGGGACCCTGAAGTATTCTCCTAAGCTTTTGACATAGGTCCCATACACAAGTATCCTTGTGGAAACGAGATTTGTTCTGATGGGTGCCTCAGGAAACCCCCTATGCTGGTCTTGGAATCCAGGCTTTTAAGGAGACATGTCTGTAAACCAAAGCAATGGATCCGAATATGGCCTAGGGTCCTGTCTGGTTCCATCTTCTTCTCTGGGGACATCCATTTATGATATGAGTGGAGGTAGATGCTCAGCTGGTGTCAGACCGACCTTGTTTGTCCCCGGAGACCTACACTATTGGGATGGCCTCGGGGACTTTGGAGAGTTCTCCTAATTTGTACGATTTTGGCTAATGGAATGGGCAGAATGCCCATGGATTGGGTAGGCACAGTCCTAATGTGTGGCTCCAGGGGCCCCAGCCTGTAGGGTGTGTGGCCCAGGAATCTGAGGACAGAAGTCTGAAAACACAAACTCAGCTTAGGTTGGGAACGTAGGTATGGCAGGGCCAATCTACAAACCATGAGAAGCACTCTTCAGGATATGAAGAAAGAGCGAGTCTGAGGCGCTTGCTCAGGCTTTTGTCTCTGGATTTTGTATCAAAGATGGGCGTGGAACGTGGGGAGGCCTCATGGGCCATGGACGAATCTTCCTCTCTGTGGATTTGGCCCGGTCCCAATTTCTTTCCGTCAATCTGTGGGATGGGAGGTCTCCTCTCAGGTTTGTTACCTCAGGTGTCCCAACCAAAGAGGAATTCCAAAGCAGAGCCCTGGGGAAGAGTGAAGGGACAACCCAAACGATGGTTATAAATTGGGGCCTAGGGGCATGGCAGACCCAATATGCTGTCTCTTCATCCAGCCACTGAGTGGCCTTACTTAAAGACTGGGCACAGGCTGAGGGTCAGCATGTGTGTTTGTGACCAATGTGGCCCGCGAGCATGGGCGGGGCCTCATGGGCCACACTGGTTTCAACTACACTGAACTTTGGATAACATGCCAATCACAAGGTCTCTTGCCATGGGGAAGGAGCGCTGATTTCTGCATCATTTGCAACCCTGGGCAGTGTTTGGAGATAAGGTCTACGTTCTGAAGCCTGAAAACCGCAGTTGGGAAGAGATGACGACCTAAGGCCATGGCGGGTCTGATGTGCTCAGTGTGCGGTCAGCTGCCTGGGTGTTGGTCCGGAGGTTCGGGTTCAGGTTGTGTCAGACAGTGAATTAGTACCCAGGTTAGACTATATAATTCAGGTACAGTCGAGAGCCGTGTAGGTTTATCCTCATTTGAGGTGCCTGGGCTACTCATTAGGCAATATATTTTTTCTAGAGGCAGGCAGAGTGCTGCATTGTGGGTCCGGTATTGCCAAACATGACAGATTCTGGACCAGGAGTGTGAGGACAAGTCTGAGAACAGAAGCTAGACTTGGGCTTCAGGCCGAGGGCACGGCTGGTACCCCCTGCAGATCTGAACGAATATCTCATGCTTCTGAAGTCACGGCGAGGATCAGACGTTGGCTCGGGTTGGAGTTTCTGTGCATGACTGCCCCTTCAAGAACGGAGCGGAATCTCAAGGCCATGGAGGTTTTACCACGTTGGGAGTTGTGGGATGCCCCCTTCAAGGATTCCTTCTGCGGGACAATTGAGACCTGTTGGGCAGCTCCAGGATATCCCATATGGAAGGATACCAGAGCACCGTTCGGGGTGGATGCCTGGGAAGCGGGCCTCGCATTCCAAATGTCTCCTAGCAACAAGACAGTTGAGATCGGATAGCTCTGCGGGAGCAACCGGCGTGGCTGAGTTGAAATGGACTTTTAGGGTCGGGCCCATTGTGTGTTTGTGTCCATGAGGGCCTTGGAATGGGGCGTTGGCACCGGGACCCTGAAGTATTCTCCTAAGCTTTTGACATACCTCCCATGCACAAGTTTCCTTGTGGAGATGAGATTTGTTCTGAGGGGTGCCTCAGGAAACCCCCTATGCTGGTATTGGAATACAGGCTTTTGAGGAGACATGCCTGTAAACCAAAACAATGGATCCGATTATGGCCTAGGGTCCTGTCTGGTTCAATCTTCTTCTCTGGTGATATCCATCTATGGAATGAGTGGAGGGAGATGCTCACCTGGTGTCACACCGCCCTTGTTTGTCCCTGGAGACCTACACTATTGGGATGGCCTCGGGGAATTTGGAGAGTTTTCTTAATTGGTGAGATTTTGGACAATGGAATGGGCAGAATTCCCATGGATTGGGTAGGCACAGTCCTAATGTGTGGCTCCAGGGGCCCCAGCCTGGAGGGTGTGCGGCCCAGGACTTTGAGGACAGAAGTCTGAAAACACAAACTCAGCTAAGGTTTTGGGACGTAGGTATGGGAGGCCCAATCTACAAACCATGAGAAGTACCCCTCAGGATATGAAGAAAGAGCGAGTCTGAGGCACTTGCTCAGGCTTTTGTCTCTGGATTTTGTATCAACAATGGCTGTAGAATGTGGGGAGGCCTCATGGGATATGGACGAATCTTCCTCTCTGTGGATTTGGCCCGGTCCCAATAGTTTTTCTTCAATTGTCGGATGGGAGGTCTCCTTTCAGGTTTATTACCTCAGGTGTCCGAACAAAATAGGAATTCCAAAGCAGAGCCCTGGGGAAGAGTGAAGGGACAACCCAAACTATGGTTAAAAATTGGGGCCTAGGTGCATGGCAGGCCCAATATGCTGTCTCTTCATCCAGCCACTGAGAGGCCTTACTTGAGGACTGGGCTCATGCTGAGGGTCACAATGTGTGTTTGTGACCAATGTGGCCTGCGAGCATGGGCGGGGCCTCATGGGCCACACTGGTTTCAACTACACTGGACTTTGGACAACCTGCCAAACACAAGGTCTCTGGCCATGGGGAATGTGTTCTGATATCTGCATCATTTTCAACCCTGGGCAGTGGTTGGAGATAAGGTCTAGGTTCTGAAGCCTGAAAAACCGAAGTTGGGAAGAGATGACGACCTAAGGCCATGGCGGGTCTGATATGCTCAGTGTGCGGTCAGCTGCCTGGGTGTTGGTCAGGAGGTTCGGGCTCAGGTTGTGTCAGTCAGTGCATTAGTCCCAGGTTAGACTATATGATTTGGGTACAGTCGAGTGCCGTATAGGTTTATCCTCATTTGAGGTGCCTGGGGAGCTCAATAGGCAAGATATTTTTTCTAGAGGGCAGGCAGAGTGCTGCACTTTGGTTCCAGAATTGCCAAACTTGAGGGCTTCTGGGCCAGGAGTGTGAGGACAGAAGTCTGAGAACACAAGCTAGACTTGGGCTTCAGGCCGAGGGCACGGCAGGTACCTCCTGCAGATCTGAACCAATATTTCATGCATCTGAAGTCACGGCGAGGATCAGACGTTGGCTCGGGTTGGAGTTTCTGTGCATGACTGCCCCTTCATGAACGGAGCGGAATCTCAAGGCCATGGAGGTTTTCCCACGTTGGGAGTTGTGGAATGCCCCCTTCAAGGATTCCTTCTGCGGGACAATTGAGACCTGTTGGTCAGCTCCAGGACATCCCATATGGAATGACTCCAGAGCACCGTTCGAGGATCGATGCCAGGGAATCCTGCCTCGCATTCCAATTTTCTCCTAGCAACAAGATAGTTGAGTTTTGATGGCTCTGCGGGAGCAATCGGGGCGGCTGTGTTGAAATGGACTTTCCCGAGGTTGGGGCCTAATGTGTGTTTATTTGTCCATGAGGGCCTTGGAATGGGGCGGTGACACCGGGACCCTGAAGTATTCTCCTAAGCTTTTGACATAGGTCCCATACACAAGTATCCTTGTGGAAACGAGATTTGTTCTGATGGGTGCCTCAGGAAACCCCCTATGCTGGTCTTGGAATCCAGGCTTTTAAGGAGACATGTCTGTAAACCAAAGCAATGGATCCGAATATGGCCTAGGGTCCTGTCTGGTTCCATCTTCTTCTCTGGGGACATCCATTTATGATATGAGTGGAGGTAGATGCTCAGCTGGTGTCAGACCGACCTTGTTTGTCCCCGGAGACCTACACTATTGGGATGGCCTCGGGGACTTTGGAGAGTTCTCCTAATTTGTACGATTTTGGCTAATGGAATGGGCAGAATGCCCATGGATTGGGTAGGCACAGTCCTAATGTGTGGCTCCAGGGGCCCCAGCCTGTAGGGTGTGTGGCCCAGGAATCTGAGGACAGAAGTCTGAAAACACAAACTCAGCTTAGGTTGGGAACGTAGGTATGGCAGGGCCAATCTACAAACCATGAGAAGCACTCTTCAGGATATGAAGAAAGAGCGAGTCTGAGGCGCTTGCTCAGGCTTTTGTCTCTGGATTTTGTATCAAAGATGGGCGTGGAACGTGGGGAGGCCTCATGGGCCATGGACGAATCTTCCTCTCTGTGGATTTGGCCCGGTCCCAATTTCTTTCCGTCAATCTGTGGGATGGGAGGTCTCCTCTCAGGTTTGTTACCTCAGGTGTCCCAACCAAAGAGGAATTCCAAAGCAGAGCCCTGGGGAAGAGTGAAGGGACAACCCAAACGATGGTTATAAATTGGGGCCTAGGGGCATGGCAGACCCAATATGCTGTCTCTTCATCCAGCCACTGAGTGGCCTTACTTAAAGACTGGGCACAGGCTGAGGGTCAGCATGTGTGTTTGTGACCAATGTGGCCCGCGAGCATGGGCGGGGCCTCATGGGCCACACTGGTTTCAACTACACTGAACTTTGGATAACATGCCAATCACAAGGTCTCTTGCCATGGGGAAGGAGCGCTGATTTCTGCATCATTTGCAACCCTGGGCAGTGTTTGGAGATAAGGTCTACGTTCTGAAGCCTGAAAACCGCAGTTGGGAAGAGATGACGACCTAAGGCCATGGCGGGTCTGATGTGCTCAGTGTGCGGTCAGCTGCCTGGGTGTTGGTCCGGAGGTTCGGGTTCAGGTTGTGTCAGACAGTGAATTAGTACCCAGGTTAGACTATATAATTCAGGTACAGTCGAGAGCCGTGTAGGTTTATCCTCATTTGAGGTGCCTGGGCTACTCATTAGGCAATATATTTTTTCTAGAGGCAGGCAGAGTGCTGCATTGTGGGTCCGGTATTGCCAAACATGACAGATTCTGGACCAGGAGTGTGAGGACAAGTCTGAGAACAGAAGCTAGACTTGGGCTTCAGGCCGAGGGCACGGCTGGTACCCCCTGCAGATCTGAACGAATATCTCATGCTTCTGAAGTCACGGCGAGGATCAGACGTTGGCTCGGGTTGGAGTTTGTGTGCATGACTGCCCCTTCAAGAACGGAGCGGAATCTCAAGGCCATGGAGGTTTTCCCACGTTGGGAGTTGTGGGATGCCCCCTTCAAGGATTCCTTCTGCGGGACAATTGAGACCTGTTGGGCAGCTCCAGGATATCCCATATGGAAGGATACCAGAGCACCGTTCGGGGTGGATGCCTGGGAAGCGGGCCTCGCATTCCAAATGTCTCCTAGCAACAAGACAGTTGAGATCGGATAGCTCTGCGGGAGCAACCGGCGTGGCTGAGTTGAAATGGACTTTTAGGGTCGGGCCCATTGTGTGTTTGTGTCCATGAGGGCCTTGGAATGGGGCGTTGGCACCGGGACCCTGAAGTATTCTCCTAAGCTTTTGACATACCTCCCATGCACAAGTTTCCTTGTGGAGATGAGATTTGTTCTGAGGGGTGCCTCAGGAAACCCCCTATGCTGGTATTGGAATACAGGCTTTTGAGGAGACATGCCTGTAAACCAAAACAATGGATCCGATTATGGCCTAGGGTCCTGTCTGGTTCAATCTTCTTCTCTGGTGATATCCATCTATGGAATGAGTGGAGGGAGATGCTCACCTGGTGTCACACCGCCCTTGTTTGTCCCTGGAGACCTACACTATTGGGATGGCCTCGGGGAATTTGGAGAGTTTTCTTAATTGGTGAGATTTTGGACAATGGAATGGGCAGAATTCCCATGGATTGGGTAGGCACAGTCCTAATGTGTGGCTCCAGGGGCCCCAGCCTGGAGGGTGTGCGGCCCAGGACTTTGAGGACAGAAGTCTGAAAACACAAACTCAGCTAAGGTTTTGGGACGTAGGTATGGGAGGCCCAATCTACAAACCATGAGAAGTACCCCTCAGGATATGAAGAAAGAGCGAGTCTGAGGCACTTGCTCAGGCTTTTGTCTCTGGATTTTGTATCAACAATGGCTGTAGAATGTGGGGAGGCCTCATGGGATATGGACGAATCTTCCTCTCTGTGGATTTGGCCCGGTCCCAATAGTTTTTCTTCAATTGTCGGATGGGAGGTCTCCTTTCAGGTTTATTACCTCAGGTGTCCGAACAAAATAGGAATTCCAAAGCAGAGCCCTGGGGAAGAGTGAAGGGACAACCCAAACTATGGTTAAAAATTGGGGCCTAGGTGCATGGCAGGCCCAATATGCTGTCTCTTCATCCAGCCACTGAGAGGCCTTACTTGAGGACTGGGCTCATGCTGAGGGTCACAATGTGTGTTTGTGACCAATGTGGCCTGCGAGCATGGGCGGGGCCTCATGGGCCACACTGGTTTCAACTACACTGGACTTTGGACAACCTGCCAAACACAAGGTCTCTGGCCATGGGGAATGTGTTCTGATATCTGCATCATTTTCAACCCTGGGCAGTGGTTGGAGATAAGGTCTAGGTTCTGAAGCCTGAAAAACCGAAGTTGGGAAGAGATGACGACCTAAGGCCATGGCGGGTCTGATATGCTCAGTGTGCGGTCAGCTGCCTGGGTGTTGGTCAGGAGGTTCGGGCTCAGGTTGTGTCAGTCAGTGCATTAGTCCCAGGTTAGACTATATGATTTGGGTACAGTCGAGTGCCGTATAGGTTTATCCTCATTTGAGGTGCCTGGGGAGCTCAATAGGCAAGTTATTTTTTCTAGAGGGCAGGCAGAGTGCTGCACTTTGGTTCCAGAATTGCCAAACTTGAGGGCTTCTGGGCCAGGAGTGTGAGGACAGAAGTCTGAGAACACAAGCTAGACTTGGGCTTCAGGCCGAGGGCACGGCAGGTACCTCCTGCAGATCTGAACCAATATTTCATGCATCTGAAGTCACGGCGAGGATCAGACGTTGGCTCGGGTTGGAGTTTCTGTGCATGACTGCCCCTTCATGAACGGAGCGGAATCTCAAGGCCATGGAGGTTTTCCCACGTTGGGAGTTGTGGAATGCCCCCTTCAAGGATTCCTTCTGCGGGACAATTGAGACCTGTTGGTCAGCTCCAGGACATCCCATATGGAATGACTCCAGAGCACCGTTCGAGGATCGATGCCAAAGAATCCCGCCTCGCATTCCAATTTTCTCCTAGCAACAAGACAGTTGAGTTTTGATGGCTCTGCGGGAGCAATCGGGGCGGCTGTGTTGAAATGGACTTTCCCGAGGTTGGGGCCTAATGTGTGTTTATTTGTCCATGAGGGCCTTGGAATGGGGCGGTGACACCGGGACCCTGAAGTATTCTCCTAAGCTTTTGACATAGGTCCCATACACAAGTATCCTTGTGGAAACGAGATTTGTTCTGATGGGTGCCTCAGGAAACCCCCTATGCTGGTCTTGGAATCCAGGCTTTTAAGGAGACATGTCTGTAAACCAAAGCAATGGATCCAAATATGGCCTAGGGTCCTGTCTGGTTCCATCTTCTTCTCTGGGGACATCCATTTATGATATGAGTGGAGGTAGATGCTCAGCTGGTGTCAGACCGACCTTGTTTGTCCCCGGAGACCTACACTATTGGGATGGCCTCGGGGACTTTGGAGAGTTCTCCTAATTTGTACGATTTTGGATAATGGAATGGGCAGAATTCCCATGGATTGGGTAGGCACAGTCCTAATGTGTGGCTCCAGGGGCCCCAGCCTGTAGGGTGTGTGGCCCAGGAATCTGAGGACAGAAGTCTGAAAACACAAACTCAGCTTAGGTTGGGAACGTAGGTATGGCAGGGCCAATCTACAAACCATGAGAAGCACTCTTCAGGATATGAAGAAAGAGCGAGTCTGAGGCGCTTGCTCAGGCTTTTGTCTCTGGATTTTGTATCAAAGATGGGCGTGGAACGTGGGGAGGCCTCATGGGCCATGGACGAATCTTCCTCCCTGTGGATTTGGCCCGGTCCCAATTTCTTTCCGTCAATCTGTGGGATGGGAGGTCTCCTCTCAGGTTTGTTACCTCAGGTGTCCCAACCAAAGAGGAATTCCAAAGCAGAGCCCTGGGGAAGAGTGAAGGGACAACCCAAACGACGGTTATAAATTGGGGCCTAGGGGCATGGCAGACCCAATATGCTGTCTCTTCATCCAGCCACTGAGTGGCCTTACTTAAAGACTGGGCACAGGCTGAGGGTCAGCATGTGTGTTTGTGACCAATGTGGCCCGCGAGCATGGGCGGGGCCTCATGGGCCACACTGGTTTCAACTACACTGAACTTTGGATAACATGCCAATCACAAGGTCTCTTGCCATGGGGAAGGAGCTCTGATTTCTGCATCATTTGCAACCCTGGGCAGTGTTTGGAGATAAGGTCTACGTTCTGAATCCTGAAAACCGCAGTTGGGAAGAGATGACGACCTAAGGCCATGGCGGGTCTGATGTGCTCAGTGTGCGGTCAGCTGCCTGGGTGTTGGTCCGGAGGTTCGGGTTCAGGTTGTGTCAGACAGTGAATTAGTACCCAGGTTAGACTATATAATTCAGGTACAGTCGAGAGCCGTGTAGGTTTATCCTCATTTTAGGTGCCTGGGCTACTCATTAGGCAATATATTTTTTCTAGAGGCAGGCAGAGTGCTGCATTGTGGGTCCGGTATTGCCAAACATGTGGGATTCTGGACCAGGAGTGTGAGGACAAGTCTGAGAACAGAAGCTAGACTTGGGCTTCAGGCCGAGGGCACGGCTGGTACCCCCTGCAGATCTGAACGAATATCTCATGCTTCTGAAGTCACGGCGAGGATCAGACGTTGGTTCGGGTTGGAGTTTCTATGCATGACTGCCCCTTCAAGAACGGAGCGGAATCTCAAGGCCATGGAGGTTTTCCCACGTTGGGAGTTGTGGGATGCCCCCTTCAAGGATTCCTTCTGCGGGACAATTGAGACCTGTTGGGCAGCTCCAGGATATCCCATATGGAAGGATACCAGAGCACCGTTCGGGGTGGATGCCTGGGAAGCGGGCCTCGCATTCCAAATGTCTCCTAGCAACAAGACAGTTGAGATCGGATAGCTCTGCGGGAGCAACCGGCGTGGCTGAGTTGAAATGGACTTTTAGGGTCGGGCCCATTGTGTGTTTGTGTCCATGAGGGCCTTGGAATGGGGCGTTGGCACCGGGACCCTGAAGTATTCTCCTAAGCTTTTGACATACCTCCCATGCACAAGTTTCCTTGTGGAGATGAGTTTTGTTCTGAGGGGTGCCTCAGGAAACCCCCTATGCTGGTATTGGAATACAGGCTTTTGAGGAGACATGCCTGTAAACCAAAACAATGGATCCGATTATGGCCTAGGGTCCTGTCTGGTTCAATCTTCTTCTCTGGTGATATCCATCTATGGAATGAGTGGAGGGAGATGCTCACCTGGTGTCACACCGCCCTTGTTTGTCCCTGGAGACCTACACTATTGGGATGGCCTCGGGTACTTTGGAGAGTTTTCTTAATTGGTGAGATTTTGGACAATGGAATGGGCAGAATTCCCATGGATTGGGTAGGCACAGTCCTAATGTGTGGCTCCAGGGGCCCCAGCCTGGAGGGTGTGCGGCCCAGGACTTTGAGGACAGAAGTCTGAAAACACAAACTCAGCTAAGGTTTTGGGACATAGGTATGGGAGGCCCAATCTACAAACCATGAGAAGTACCCCTCAGGATATGAAGAAAGAGCGAGTCTGAGGCACTTGCTCAAGCTTTTGTCTCTGGATTTTGTATCAACAATGGCTGTAGAATGTGGGGAGGCCTCATGGGATATGAACGAATCTTCCTCTCTGTGGATTTGGCCGGGTCCCAATAGTTTTTCTTCAATTGTCGGATGGGAGGTCTCCTTTCAGGTTTATTACCTCAGGTGTCCGAACAAAATAGGAATTCCAAAGCAGAGCCCTGGGGAAGAGTGAAGGGACAACCCAAACTATGGTTAAAAATTGGGGCCTAGGTGCATGGCAGGCCCAATATGCTGTCTCTTCATCCAGCCACTGAGAGGCCTTACTTGAGGACTGGGCTCATGCTGAGGGTCACAATGTGTGTTTGTGACCAATGTGGCCCGCGAGCATGGGCGGGGCCTCATGGGCCACACTGGTTTCAACTCACTGGACTTTGGACAACCTGCCAAACACAAGGTCTCTGGCCATGGGGAATGTGTTCTGATATCTGCATCATTTTCAACCCTGGGCAGTGGTTGGAGATAAGGTCTAGGTTCTGAAGCCTGAAAAACCGAAGTTGGGAAGAGATGACGACCTAAGGCCATGGCGGGTCTGATATGCTCAGTGTGCGGTCAGCTGCCTGGGTGTTGGTCAGGAGGTTCGGGCTCAGGTTGTGTCAGTCAGTGCATTAGTCCCAGGTTAGACTATATGATTTGGGTACAGTCGAGTGCCGTATAGGTTTATCCTCATTTGAGGTGCCTGGGGAGCTCAATAGGCAAGATATTTTTTCTAGAGGGCAGGCAGAGTGCTGCACTTTGGTTCCAGAATTGCCAAACTTGAGGGCTTCTGGGCCAGGAGTGTGAGGACAGAAGTCTGAGAACACAAGCTAGACTTGGGCTTCAGGCCGAGGGCACGGCAGGTACCTCCTGCAGATCTGAACCAATATTTCATGCATCTGAAGTCACGGCGAGGATCAGACGTTGGCTCGGGTTGGAGTTTCTGTGCATGACTGCCCCTTCATGAACGGAGCGGAATCTCAAGGCCATGGAGGTTTTCCCACGTTGGGAGTTGTGGAATGCCCCCTTCAAGGATTCCTTCTGCGGGACAATTGAGACCTGTTGGTCAGCTCCAGGACATCCCATATGGAATGACTCCAGAGCACCGTTCGAGGATCGATGCCAGGGAATCCTGCCTCGCATTCCAATTTTCTCCTAGCAACAAGATAGTTGAGTTTTGATGGCTCTGCGGGAGCAATCGGGGCGGCTGTGTTGAAATGGACTTTCCCGAGGTTGGGGCCTAATGTGTGTTTATTTGTCCATGAGGGCCTTGGAATGGGGCGGTGACACCGGGACCCTGAAGTATTCTCCTAAGCTTTTGACATAGGTCCCATACACAAGTATCCTTGTGGAAACGAGATTTGTTCTGATGGGTGCCTCAGGAAACCCCCTATGCTGGTCTTGGAATCCAGGCTTTTAAGGAGACATGTCTGTAAACCAAAGCAATGGATCCGAATATGGCCTAGGGTCCTGTCTGGTTCCATCTTCTTCTCTGGGGACATCCATTTATGATATGAGTGGAGGTAGATGCTCAGCTGGTGTCAGACCGACCTTGTTTGTCCCCGGAGACCTACACTATTGGGATGGCCTCGGGGACTTTGGAGAGTTCTCCTAATTTGTACGATTTTGGATAATGGAATGGGCAGAATTCCCATGGATTGGGTAGGCACAGTCCTAATGTGTGGCTCCAGGGGCCCCAGCCTGTAGGGTGTGTGTCCCAGGAATCTGAGGACAGAAGTCTGAAAACACAAACTCAGCTTAGGTTGGGAAAGTAGGTATGGCAGGGCCAATCTACAAACCATGAGAATCACTCTTCAGGATATGAAGAAAGAGCGAGTCTGAGGCGCTTGCTCAGGCTTTTGTCTCTGGATTTTGTATCAAAGATGGGCGTGGAACGTGGGGAGGCCTCATGGGCCATGGACGAATCTTCCTCTCTGTGGATTTGGCCCGGTCCCAATTTCTTTCCGTCAATCTGTGGGATGGGAGGTCTCCTCTCAGGTTTGTTACCTCAGGTGTCCCAACCAAAGAGGAATTCCAAAGCAGAGCCCTGGGGAAGAGTGAAGGGACAACCCAAACGATGGTTATAAATTGGGGCCTAGGGGCATGGCAGACCCAATATGCTGTCTCTTCATCCAGCCACTGAGTGGCCTTACTTAAAGACTGGGCACAGGCTGAGGGTCAGCATGTGTGTTTGTGACCAATGTGGCCCGCGAGCATGGGCGGGGCCTCATGGGCCACACTGGTTTCAACTACACTGAACTTTGGATAACATGCCAATCACAAGGTCTCTTGCCATGGGGAAGGAGCTCTGATTTCTGCATCATTTTCAACCCTGGGCAGTGTTTGGAGATAAGGTCTACGTTTTGAATCCTGAAAACCGCAGTTGGGAAGAGATGACGACCTAAGGCCATGGCGGGTCTGATGTGCTCAGTGTGCGGTCAGCTGCCTGGGTGTTGGTCCGGAGGTTCGGGTTCAGGTTGTGTCAGACAGTGAATTAGTACCCAGGTTAGACTATATAATTCAGGTACAGTCGAGAGCCGTGTAGGTTTATCCTCATTTGAGGTGCCTGGGCTACTCATTAGGCAATATATTTTTTCTAGAGGCAGGCAGAGTGCTGCATTGTGGGTCCGGTATTGCCAAACATGAGGGATTCTGGACCAGGAGTGTGAGGACAAGTCTGAGAACAGAAGCTAGACTTGGGCTTCAGGCCGAGGGCACGGCTGGTACACCCTGCAGATCTGAACGAATATCTCATGCTTCTGAAGTCACGGCGAGGATCAGACGTTAGCTCGGGTTGGAGTTTCTGTGCATGACTGCCCCTTCAAGAACAGAGCGGAATCTCAAGGCCATGGAGGTTTTCCCACGTTGGGAGTTGTGGGATGCCCCCTTCAAGGATTCCTTCTGCGGGACAATTGAGACCTGTTGGGCAGCTCCAGGGTATCCCATATGGAAGGATACCAGAGCACCGTTCAGGGTGGATGCCTGGGAAGCGGGCCTCGCATTCCAAATGTCTCCTAGCAACAAGACAGTTGAGATCGGATAGCTCTGCGGGAGCAACCGGCGTGGCTGAGTTGAAATGGACTTTTAGGGTCGGGCCCATTGTGTGTTTGTGTCCATGAGGGCCTTGGAATGGGGCGTTGGCACCGGGACCCTGAAGTATTCTCCTAAGCTTTTGACATACCTCCCATGCACAAGTTCCCTTGTGGAGATGAGATTTGTTCTGAGGGGTGCCTCAGGAAACCCCCTATGCTGGTATTGGAATACAGGCTTTTGAGGAGACATGCCTGTAACCAAAACAATGGATCCGATTATGGCCTAGGGTCCTGTCTGGTTCAATCTTCTTCTCTGGTGATATCCATCTATGGAATGAGTGGAGGGAGATGCTCACCTGGTGTCACACCGCCCTTGTTTGTCCCTGGAGACCTACACTATTGGGATGGCCTCGGGGACTTTGGAGAGTTTTCTTAATTGGTGAGATTTTGGATAATGGAATGGGCAGAATTCCCATGGATTGGGTAGGCACAGTCCTAATGTGTGGCTCCAGGGGCCCCAGCCTGGAGGGTGTGCGGCCCAGGACTTTGAGGACAGAAGTCTGAAAACACAAACTCAGCTAATTTTGGGACATAGGTATGGGAGGCCCAATCTACAAACCATGAGAAGTACCCCTCAGGATATGAAGAAAGAGCGAGTCTGAGGCACTTGCTCAGGTATTTGTCTCTGGATTTTGTATCAACAATGGCTGTAGAATGTGGGGAGGCCTCATGGGATATGGACGAATCTTCCTCTCTGTGGATTTGGCCCGGTCCCAATAGTTTTTCTTCAATTGTCGGATGGGAGGTCTCCTTTCAGGTTTATTACCTCAGGTGTCCGAACAAAATAGGAATTCCAAAGCAGAGCCCTGGGGAAGAGTGAAGGGACAACCCAAACTATGGTTAAATATTGGGGCCTAGGTGCATGGCAGGCCCAATATGCTGTCTCTTCATCCAGCCACTGAGAGGCCTTACTTGAGGACTGGGCTCATGCTGAGGGTCACAATGTGTGTTTGTGACCAATGTGGCCCGCGAGCATGGGCGGGGCCTCATGGGCCACACTGGTTTCAACTCACTGGACTTTGGACAACCTGCCAAACACAAGGTCTCTGGCCATGGGGAATGTGTTCTGATATCTGCATCATTTTCAACCCTGGGCAGTGGTTGGAGATAAGGTCTAGGTTCTGAAGCCTGAAAAACCGAAGTTGGGAAGAGATGACGACCTAAGGCCATGGCGGGTCTGATATGCTCAGTGTGCGGTCAGCTGCCTGGGTGTTGGTCAGGAGGTTCGGGCTCAGGTTGTGTCAGTCAGTGCATTAGTCCCAGGTTAGACTATATGATTTGGGTACAGTCGAGTGCCGTATAGGTTTATCCTCATTTGAGGTGCCTGGGGAGCTCAATAGGCAAGATATTTTTTCTAGAGGGCAGGCAGAGTGCTGCACTTTGGTTCCAGAATTGCCAAACTTGAGGGCTTCTGGGCCAGGAGTGTGAGGACAGAAGTCTGAGAACACAAGCTAGACTTGGGCTTCAGGCCGAGGGCACGGCAGGTACCTCCTGCAGATCTGAACCAATATTTCATGCATCTGAAGTCACGGCGAGGATCAGACGTTGGCTCGGGTTGGAGTTTCTGTGCATGACTGCCCCTTCATGAACGGAGCGGAATCTCAAGGCCATGGAGGTTTTCCCACGTTGGGAGTTGTGGAATGCCCCCTTCAAGGATTCCTTCTGCGGGACAATTGAGACCTGTTGGTCAGCTCCAGGACATCCCATATGGAATGACTCCAGAGCACCGTTCGAGGATCGATGCCAAAGAATCCCGCCTCGCATTCCAATTTTCTCCTAGCAACAAGACAGTTGAGTTTTGATGGCTCTGCGGGAGCAATCGGGGCGGCTGTGTTGAAATGGACTTTCCCGAGGTTGGGGCCTAATGTGTGTTTATTTGTCCATGAGGGCCTTGGAATGGGGCGGTGACACCGGGACCCTGAAGTATTCTCCTAAGCTTTTGACATAGGTCCCATACACAAGTATCCTTGTGGAAACGAGATTTGTTCTGATGGGTGCCTCAGGAAACCCCCTATGCTGGTCTTGGAATCCAGGCTTTTAAGGAGACATGTCTGTAAACCAAAGCAATGGATCCGAATATGGCCTAGGGTCCTGTCTGGTTCCATCTTCTTCTCTGGGGACATCCATTTATGATATGAGTGGAGGTAGATGCTCAGCTGGTGTCAGACCGACCTTGTTTGTCCCCGGAGACCTACACTATTGGGATGGCCTCGGGGACTTTGGAGAGTTCTCCTAATTTGTACGATTTTGGATAATGGAATGGGCAGAATTCCCATGGATTGGGTAGGCACAGTCCTAATGTGTGGCTCCAGGGGCCCCAGCCTGTAGGGTGTGTGGCCCAGGAATCTGAGGACAGAAGTCTGAAAACACAAACTCAGCTTAGGTTGGGAACGTAGGTATGGCAGGGCCAATCTACAAACCATGAGAAGGACTCTTCAGGATATGAAGAAAGAGCGAGTCTGAGGCGCTTGCTCAGGCTTTTGTCTCTGGATTTTGTATCAAAGATGGGCGTGGAACGTGGGGAGGCCTCATGGGCCATGGACGAATCTTCCTCTCTGTGGATTTGGCCCGGTTCCAATTTCTTTCCGACAATCTGTGGGATGGGAGGTCTCCTCTCAGGTTTGTTACCTCAGGTGTCCCAACCAAAGAGGAATTCCAAAGCAGAGCCCTGGGGAAGAGTGAAGGGACAACCCAAACGATGGTTATAAATTGGGGCCTAGGGGCATGGCAGACCCAATATGCTGTCTCTTCATCCAGCCACTGAGTGGCCTTACTTAAAGACTGGGCACAGGCTGAGGGTCAGCATGTGTGTTTGTGACCAATGTGGCCCGCGAGCATGGGCGGGGCCTCATGGGCCACACTGGTTTCAACTACACTGAACTTTGGATAACATGCCAATCACAAGGTCTCTTGCCATGGGGAAGGAGCTCTGATTTCTGCATCATTTTCAACCCTGGGCAGTGTTTGGAGATAAGGTCTACGTTCTGAAGCCTGAAAACCGCAGTTGGGAAGAGATGACGACCTAAGGCCATGGCGGGTCTGATGTGCTCAGTGTGCGGTCAGCTGCCTGGGTGTTGGTCCGGAGGTTCGGGTTCAGGTTGTGTCAGACAGTGAATTAGTACCCAGGTTAGACTATATAATTCAGGTACAGTCGAGAGCCGTGTAGGTTTATCCTCATTTGAGGTGCCTGGGCTACTCATTAGGCAATATATTTTTTCTAGAGGCAGGCAGAGTGCTGCATTGTGGGTCCGGTATTGCCAAACATGAGGGATTCTGGACCAGGAGTGTGAGGACAAGTCTGAGAACAGAAGCTAGACTTGGGCTTCAGGCCGAGGGCACGGCTGGTACCCCCTGCAGATCTGAACGAATATCTCATGCTTCTGAAGTCACGGCGAGGGTCAGACGTTGGCTTGGGTTGGAGTTTCTGTGCATGACTGCCCCTTCATGAACGGAGCGGAATCTCAAGGCCATGGAGATTTTCCCACGTTGGGAGTTGTGGGATGCCCCCTTCAAGGATTCCTTCTGCGGGACAATTGAGACCTGTTGGGCAGCTCCAGGGTATCCCATATGGAAGGATACCAGAGCACCGTTCGGGGTGGATGCCTGGGAAGCGGGCCTCGCATTCCAAATGTCTCCTAGCAACAAGACAGTTGAGATCGGATAGCTCTGCGGGAGCAACCGGCGTGGCTGAGTTGAAATGGACTTTTAGGGTCGGGCCCATTGTGTGTTTGTGTCCATGAGGGCCTTGGAATGGGGCGTTGGCACCGGGACCCTGAAGTATTCTCCTAAGCTTTTGACATACCTCCCATGCACAAGTTTCCTTGTGGAGATGAGATTTGTTCTGAGGGGTGCCTCAGGAAACCCCCTATGCTGGTATTGGAATCCAGGCTTTTGAGGAGACATGCCTGTAAACCAAAACAATGGATCCGATTATGGCCTAGGGTCCTGTCTGGTTCAATCTTCTTCTCTGGTGATATCCATCTATGGAATGAGTGGAGGGAGATGCTCACCTGGTGTCACACCGCCCTTGTTTGTCCCTGGAGACCTACACTATTGGGATGGCCTCGGGGAATTTGGAGAGTTTTCTTAATTGGTGAGATTTTGGACAATGGAATGGGCAGAATTCCCATGGATTGGGTAGGCACAGTCCTAATGTGTGGCTCCAGGGGCCCCAGCCTGGAGGGTGTGCGGCCCAGGACTTTGAGGACAGAAGTCTGAAAACACAAACTCAGCTAATTTTGGGACGTAGGTATGGGAGGCCCAATCTACAAACCATGAGAAGTACCCCTCAGGATATGAAGAAAGAGCGAGTCTGAGGCACTTGCTCAGGCTTTTGTCTCTGGATTTTGTATCAACAATGGCTGTAGAATGTGGGGAGGCCTCATGGGATATGGACGAATCTTCCTCTCTGTGGATTTGGCCCGGTCCCAATAGTTTTTCTTCAATTGTCGGATGGGAGGTCTCCTTTCAGGTTTATTACCTCAGGTGTGCGAACAAAATAGGAATTCCAAAGCAGAGCCCTGGGGAAGAGTGAAGGGACAACCCAAACTATGGTTAAAAATTGGGGCCTAGGTGCATGGCAGGCCCAATATGCTGTCTCTTCATCCAGCCACTGAGAGGCCTTACTTGAGGACTGGGCTCATGCTGAGGGTCACAATGTGTGTTTGTGACCAATGTGGCCCGCGAGCATGGGCGGGGCCTCATGGGCCACACTGGTTTCAACTCACTGGACTTTGGACAACCTGCCAAACACAAGGTCTCTGGCCATGGGGAATGTGTTCTGATATCTGCATCATTTTCAACCATGGGCAGTGGTTGGAGATAAGGTCTAGGTTCTGAAGCCTGAAAAACCGAAGTTGGGAAGAGATGACGACCTAAGGCCATGGCGGGTCTGATATGCTCAGTGTGCGGTCAGCTGCCTGGGTGTTGGTCAGGAGGTTCGGGCTCAGGTTGTGTCAGTCAGTGCATTAGTCCCAGGTTAGACTATATGATTTGGGTACAGTCGAGTGCCGTATAGGTTTATCCTCATTTGAGGTGCCTGGGGAGCTCAATAGGCAAGATATTTTTTCTAGAGGGCAGGCAGAGTGCTGCACTTTGGTTCCAGAATTGCCAAACTTGAGGGCTTCTGGGCCAGGAGTGTGAGGACAGAAGTCTGAGAACACAAGCTAGACTTGGGCTTCAGGCCGAGGGCACGGCAGGTACCTCCTGCAGATCTGAACCAATATTTCATGCATCTGAAGTCACGGCGAGGATCAGACGTTGGCTCGGGTTGGAGTTTCTGTGCATGACTGCCCCTTCATGAACGGAGCGGAATCTCAAGGCCATGGAGGTTTTCCCACGTTGGGAGTTGTGGAATGCCCCCTTCAAGGATTCCTTCTGCGGGACAATTGAGACCTGTTGGTCAGCTCCAGGACATCCCATATGGAATGACTCCAGAGCACCGTTCGAGGATCGATGCCAAAGAATCCCGCCTCGCATTCCAATTTTCTCCTAGCAACAAGACAGTTGAGTTTTGATGGCTCTGCGGGAGCAATCGGGGCGGCTGTGTTGAAATGGACTTTCCCGAGGTTGGGGCCTAATGTGTGTTTATTTGTCCATGAGGGCCTTGGAATGGGGCGGTGACACCGGGACCCTGAAGTATTCTCCTAAGCTTTTGACATAGGTCCCATACACAAGTATCCTTGTGGAAACGAGATTTGTTCTGATGGGTGCCTCAGGAAACCCCCTATGCTGGTCTTGGAATCCAGGCTTTTAAGGAGACATGTCTGTAAACCAAAGCAATGGATCCGAATATGGCCTAGGGTCCTGTCTGGTTCCATCTTCTTCTCTGGGGACATCCATTTATGATATGAGTGGAGGTAGATGCTCAGCTGGTGTCAGACCGACCTTGTTTGTCCCCGGAGACCTACACTATTGGGATGGCCTCGGGGACTTTGGAGAGTTCTCCTAATTTGTACGATTTTGGATAATGGAATGGGCAGAATTCCCATGGATTGGGTAGGCACAGTCCTAATGTGTGGCTCCAGGGGCCCCAGCCTGTAGGGTGTGTGGCCCAGGAATCTGAGGACAGAAGTCTGAAAACACAAACTCAGCTTAGGTTGGGAACGTAGGTATGGCAGGGCCAATCTACAAACCATGAGAAGGACTCTTCAGGATATGAAGAAAGAGCGAGTCTGAGGCGCTTGCTCAGGCTTTTGTCTCTGGATTTTGTATCAAAGATGGGCGTGGAACGTGGGGAGGCCTCATGGGCCATGGACGAATCTTCCTCTCTGTGGATTTGGCCCGGTCACAATTTCTTTCGGTCAATCTGTGGGATGGGAGGTCTCCTCTCAGGTTTGTTACCTCAGGTGTCCCAACCAAAGAGGAATTCCAAAGCAGAGCCCTGGGGAAGAGTGAAGGGACAACCCAAACGATGGTTATAAATTGGGGCCTAGGGGCATGGCAGACCCAATATGCTGTCTCTTCATCCAGCCACTGAGTGGCCTTACTTAAAGACTGGGCACAGGCTGAGGGTCAGCATGTGTGTTTGTGACCAATGTGGCCCGCGAGCATGGGCGGGGCCTCATGGGCCACACTGGTTTCAACTACACTGAACTTTGGATAACATGCCAATCACAAGGTCTCTTGCCATGGGGAAGGAGCTCTGATTTCTGCATCATTTTCAACCCTGGGCAGTGTTTGGAGATAAGGTCTACGTTCTGAAGCCTGAAAACCGCAGTTGGGAAGAGATGACGACCTAAGGCCATGGCGGGTCTGATGTGCTCAGTGTGCGGTCAACTGCCTGGGTGTTGGTCCGGAGGTTCGGGTTCAGGTTGTGTCAGACAGTGAATTAGTACCCAGGTTAGACTATATAATTCAGGTACAGTCGAGAGCCGTGTAGGTTTATCCTCATTTGAGGTGCCTGGGCTACTCATTAGGCAATATATTTTTTCTAGAGGCAGGCAGAGTGCTACATTGTGGGTCCGGTATTGCCAAACATGAGGGATTCTGGACCAGGAGTGTGAGGACAAGTCTGAGAACAGAAGCTAGACTTGGGCTTCAGGCTGAGGGCACGGCTGGTACCCCCTGCAGATCTGAACGAATATCTCATGCTTCTGAAGTCACGGCGAGGATCAGACGTTGGCTTGGGTTGGAGTTTCTGTGCATGACTGCCCCTTCATGAACGGAGCGGAATCTCAAGGCCATGGAGGTTTTCCCACGTTGGGAGTTGTGGGATGCCCCCTTCAAGGATTCCCTCTGCGGGACAATTGAGACCTGTTGGGCAGCTCCAGGATATCCCATATGGAAGGACTCCAGAGCACCGTTCGGGGTGGATGCCTGGGAAGCGGGCCTCGCATTCCAAATGTCTCCTAGCAACAAGACAGTTGAGATCGGGTAGCTCTGCGGGAGCAACCGGCGTGGCTCAGTTGAAATGGACTTTTAGGATCGGGCCCATTGTGTGTTTGTGTCCATGAGGGCCTTGGAATGGGGCGTTGGCACCGGGACCCTGAAGTATTCTCCTAAGCTTTTGACATACCTCCCATTCACAAGTTTCCTTGTGGAGATGAGATTTGTTCTGATGGGTGCCTCAGGAAACCCCCTATGCTGGTATTGGAATACAGGCTTTTGAGGAGACATGCCTGTAAACCAAAACAATGGATCCGATTATGGCCTAGGGTCCTGTCTGGTTCAATCTTCTTCTCTGGTGATATCCATCTATGGAATGAGTGGAGGGAGATGCTCACCAGGTGTCACAACGCCCTTGTTTGTCCCTGGAGACCTACACTATTAGGATGGCCTCGGGGACTTTGGAGAGTTTTCTTAATTGGTGAGATTTTGGACAATGGAATGGGCAGAATTCCCATGGATTGGGTAGGCACAGTCCTAATGTGTTGCTCCAGGGGCCCCAGCCTGGAGGGTGTGCGGCCCAGGACTTTGAGGACAGAAGTCTGAAAACACAAACTCAGCTAAGGTTTTGGGACGTAGGTATGGGAGGCCCAATCTACAAACCATGAGAAGTACCCCTCAGGATATGAAGAAAGAGCGAGTCTGAGGCACTTGCTCAGGCTTTTGTATCAACAATGGCTGTAGAATGTGGGGAGGCCTCATGGGATATGGACGAATCTTCCTGTCTGTGGATTTGGGCGGTCCCAATAGTTTTTCTTCAATTGTCGGATGGGAGGTCTCCTTTCAGGTTTATTACCTCAGGTGTCCGAACAAAATAGGAATTCCAAAGCAGAGCCCTGGGGAAGAGTGAAGGGACAACCCAAACTATGGTTAAAAATTGGGGCCTAGGTGCATGGCAGGCCCAATATGCTGTCTCTTCATCCAGCCACTGAGAGGCCTTACTTGAGGACTGGGCTCATGCTGAGGGTCACAATGTGTGTTTGTGACCAATGTGGCCCGCGAGCATGGGCTGGGCCTCATGGGCCACACTGGTTTCAACTTCACTGGACTTTGGACAACCTGCCAAACACAAGGTCTCTGGCCATGGGGAATGTGTTCTGATATCTGCATCATTTTCAACCCTGGTCAGTGGTTGGAGATAAGGTCTAGGTTCTGAAGCCTGAAAAACCGAAGTTGGGAAGAGATGACGACCTAAGGCCATGGCGGGTCTGATATGCTCAGTGTGCGGTCAGCTGCCTGGGTGTTGGTCAGGAGGTTCGGGCTCAGGTTGTGTCAGTCAGTGCATTAGTCCCAGGTTAGACTATATGATTTGGGTACAGTCGAGTGCCGTATAGGTTTATCCTCATTTGAGGTTCCTGGGGAGCTCAATAGGCAAGATATTTTTTCTAGAGGGCAGGCAGAGTGCTGCACTTTGGTTCCAGAATTGCCAAACTTGAGGGCTTCTGGGCCAGGAGTGTGAGGACAGAAGTCTGAGAACACAAGCTAGACTTGGGCTTCAGGCCGAGGGCACGGCAGGTACCTCCTGCAGATCTGAACCAATATTTCATGCATCTGAAGTCACGGCGAGGATCAGACGTTGGCTCAGGTTGGAGTTTCTGTGCATGACTGCCCCTTCATGAACGGAGCAGAATCTCAAGGCCATGGAGGTTTTCCCACGTTGGGAGTTGTGGGATGCCCCCTTCAAGGATTCCTTCTGCGGGACAATTGAGACCTGTTGGTCAGCTCCAGGACATCCCATATGGAATGACTCCAGAGCACCGTTCGAGGATCGATGCCAGGGAATCCCGCCTCGCATTCCAATTTTCTCCCAGCAACAAGACAGTTGAGTTTTGATGGCTCTGCGGGAGCAATCGGGGCGGCTGTGTTGAAATGGACTTTCCCGAGGTTGGGGCCTAATGTGTGTTTGTGTCCATGAGGGCCTTGGAATGGGGCGGTGACACCGGGACCCTGAAGTATTCTCCTAAGCTTTTGACATAGGTCCCATGCACAAGTTTCCTTGTGGAAACGAGATTTGTTCTGATGGGTGCCTCAAAAAAACCCCTATGCTGGTCTTGGAATCCAGGCTTTTGAGGAGACATGTCTGTAAACCAAAGCAATGGATCCGAATATGGCCTAGGGTCCTGTCTGGTTCCATCTTCTTCTCTGGGGACATCCATTTATGATATGAGTGGAGGTAGTTGCTCAGCTGGTGTCAGACCGCCCTTGTTTGTCCCCGGAGACCTACACTATTGGGATGGCCTCGGGGACTTTGGAGAGTTCCCCTAATTTGTACGATTTTGGATAATGGAATGGGCAGAATGCCCATGGATTGGTTAGGCACAGTCCTAATGTGTGGCTCCAGGGGCCCCAGCCTGTAGGGTGTGTGTCCCAGGAATTTGAGGACAGAAGTCTGAAAACACAAACTCAGCTTAGGTTGGGAACGTAGGTATGGCAGGGCCAATCTACAAACCATGAGAAGGACTCTTCAGGATATGAAGAAAGAGCGATTCTGAGGCGCTTGCTCAGGCTTTTGTCTCTGGATTTTGTATCAAAGATGGGCGTGGAACGTGGGGAGGCCTCATGGGCCATGGACGAATCTTCCTCTCTGTGGATTTGGCCCGGTCACAATTTCTTTCGGTCAATCTGTGGGATGGGAGGTCTCCTCTCAGGTTTGTTACCTCAGGTGTCCCAACCAAAGAGGAATTCCAAAGCAGAGCCCTGGGGAAGAGTGAAGGGACAACCCAAACGATGGTTATAAATTGGGGCCTAGGGGCATGGCAGACCCAATATGCTGTCTCTTCATCCAGCCACTGAGTGGCCTTACTTA
Source organism: Mustela nivalis (assembly GCF_964662115.1). NCBI lineage: Eukaryota > Metazoa > Chordata > Mammalia > Carnivora > Mustelidae > Mustela > Mustela nivalis. Next base: position 211,556 of record NW_028135577.1, read on the forward strand.
AAGACTGGGCACAGGCTGAGGGTCAGCATGTGTGTTTGTGACCAATGTGGCCCGCGAGCATGGGCGGGGCCTCATGGGCCACACTGGTTTCAACTACACTGAACTTTGGATAACATGCCAATCACAAGGTCTCTTGCCATGGGGAAGGAGCTCTGATTTCTGCATCATTTTCAACCCTGGGCAGTGTTTGGAGATAAGGTCTACGTTCTGAAGCCTGAAAACCGCAGTTGGGAAGAGATGACGACCTAAGGCCATGGCGGGTCTGATGTGCTCAGTGTGCGGTCAGCTGCCTGGGTGTTGGTCCGGAGGTTCGGGTTCAGGTTGTGTCAGACAGTGAATTAGTACCCAGGTTAGACTATATAATTCAGGTACAGTCGAGAGCCGTGTAGGTTTATCCTCATTTGAGGTGCCTGGGCTACTCATTAGGCAATATATTTTTTCTAGAGGCAGGCAGAGTGCTGCATTGTGGGTCCGGTATTGCCAAACATGAGGGATTCTGGACCAGGAGTGTGAGGACAAGTCTGAGAACAGAAGCTAGACTTGGGCTTCAGGCCGAGGGCACGGCTGGTACCCCCTGCAGATCTGAACGAATATCTCATGCTTCTGAAGTCACGGCGAGGATCAGACGTTGGCTCGGGTTGGAGTTTCTGTGCATGACTGCCCCTTCATGAACGGAGCGGAATCTCAAGGCCATGGAGGTTTTCCCACGTTGGGAGTTGTGGGATGCCCCCTTCAAGGATTCCTTCTGCGGGACAATTGAGACCTGTTGGGCAGCTCCAGGATATCCCATATGGAAGGACTCCAGAGCGCCGTTCGGGGTGGATGCCTGGGAAGCGGGCCTCGCATTCCAAATGTCTCCTAGCAACAAGACAGTTGAGATCGGATAGCTCTGCGGGAGCAACCGGCGTGGCTGAGTTGAAATGGACTTTTAGGATCGGGCCCATTGTGTGTTTGTGTCCATGAGGGCCTTGAAATGGGGCGTTGGCACCGGGACCCTGAAGTATTCTCCTAAGCTTTTGACATACCTCCCATGCACAAGTTTCCTTGTGGAGATGAGATTTGTTCTGAGGGGTGCCTCAGGAAACCCCCTATGCTGGTATTGGAATCCAGGCTTTTGAGGAGACATGCCTGTAAACCAAAACAATGGATCCGATTATGGCCTAGGGTCCTGTCTGGTTCAATCTTCTTCTCTGGTGATATCCATCTATGGAATGAGTGGAGGGAGATGCTCACCTGGTGTCACACCGCCCTTGTTTGTCCCTGGAGACCTACACTATTGGGATGCCCTGGGGACTTTGGAGAGTTTTCTTAATTGGTGAGATTTTGGACAATGGAATGGGCAGAATTCCCATGGATTGGGTAGGCACAGTCCTAATGTGTGGCTCCAGGGGCCCCAGCCTGGAGGGTGTGCGGCCCAGGACTTTGAGGACAGAAGTCTGAAAACACAAACTCAGCTAAGGTTTTGGGACGTAGGTATGGGAGGCCCAATCTACAAACCATGAGAAGTACCCCTCAGGATATGAAGAAAGAGCGAGTCTGAGGCACTTGCTCAGGATTTTGTCTCCTGATTTTGTATCAAAGATGGGCGTGGAACGTCGGGAGGCCTCATGGGCCATGG